>NW_021145056.1:671320-782303 GCF_900634775.1 Gouania willdenowi | reverse complement strand
TTATGCCATGACAATAATAATATTTGACTAAAGATTTATAACTAATCAACAGCCAACATCTAACACATTTTTGTTTCAATAACCATATCAATCTGTAGTTTATCAAAGTTGTCATTCATTGATTGATGTTTTAAATTGGTAAAACAATGTAAATTTGAAACATGTATAATTAAAAAGCACAACTTCCAGTGTGATATTCGTTTATCCAACAGTTCTACCAGCACATTTTATTAGTCAACAGTATTAAGTGACAACAAATTATGATTTCTTTATTTAATCATTTATTTGGCTCCTCCAAAACAAATAGGTCGACAACTGGAAGGGAGACGAAGTGTTGCCAGGCAACACATATACATTTCTTATTAAAAGCCTGAACTGAGGAGTGGTAACATCTGTAAAAAGTCCCAGTGCTGTTGTCACTCTATATGAGCACTCATGGAATGTCTTTTGTCCATCAAATTACTTGTTTGGAACTAACTGTAGTTTAATGTACATTTTACAATCAAAAAAATTATCGTCAGTGACAAAATACATGTTTACCACTGCTGTCACCCTCTTTTATAGGATGGGACCAGGGGTCATGGTAAATCTGTGGAGAGAGGCAGTCCTGTTCCCAATTTCTGCAGCACAGCAGGATCAAAGTGACCCACTTAAAGGGGTCACTAACCAGTACTGCAATACATGTAAATATCATTTTTGTTTTAAATAGGATGATTGCTCCTCTTCCCCATGTATATATTCATTCATCTTTCTCCTAACAGCCAGTGATATCTGCAGCACAGGAGGTGGAGGGTACTGTCCTGTGTGCCTTCCTGAGGAGGGGGAGTACAGCCTTCTCCTCGCAAATGGTGACGATGTCGTCGTGGCCACTGACCTGTGGGAGCCTCTGGCTCCCATGTTGTATGATCCCCTCAGGGTCAGCATCGTCCTACAGGGGGGGGAGAGTTTCCTCTATTACACCTATTTAAATGAAATCTATGTAAGTCTTCCTTTCTTGGTCTTAAAATGTTTCATGAAACTTATGATGGTTTAAAGAATGTTGTATTAAAAAAAGTCCATGTCTTTTACTTGGAGTGCAAACACTCCTTGCCATGTTATCTGCACAGCGGAACAGGTAATATCAGCACCAGGAATAGGTCAATGTAACATTAATTTTATTAAAAACCTGCAACCTAAAAATAGTACCCCGTTCACTCTACTTAAAATGAATATTATCAATTCTGGAAACGATAAAGATTAATCAATGGAGAGTAGTCAGCTCTTTTTAGATACAGTATTAAATATGTAACATACACACATTAAAATATATATATTACAATAGTTTGAAAAGGTACGAGTTTATGAATTACTTTCTCAGTTACTGCTTACTTACTTACATTATTTAGTTAGTTTATTAGTTACTTATTGAGTTACTTTCATAGTTACTGCATTGAAATGATTGAAAAGTTTGAATTGGTTGAAAAGAGTTTGAATTAGTTGAACTGTGAAAATTGGTTGAAAATGTTGAAATTGGTTGAAAAAGTTAAATTGGTTGTTGAAAAAGTTGAAATTGTGTGTAAAAAAGTTTAAATATATTCAAAAAGTAGAAAAAAATTAAATTGTTCGAAAAAAGTTCAAATTTGGATAGAAAATTTTTAAATGGATTGAAAAAGTTGGGAGAAACGATGAAATTAGTGTTAGCGTTAGCATTAACTTGGGGTTACTGTTGCAGCCTAGCTTTACCGTTAACATTAGCCTATCTGTAGCATTAGCCTAGCAACAACATTAGTGTAGCATTAACCTAGCATTAGCATTCGCGCAGTATTTACCTAGCATTACCCTTTTGTTGATGTTAGCATTAACCTAGCGTTACCATTAGCATTAGCCTTGCAATTGTATTAGCAATAGTCCAGCATTAGCAATAACCATGCGTTATAATTAGCCTAGCAATCATATTTGCCTAGCATTACCATTAGCCTAGCATTAGCTTGTTAGCATTAAACTAGCAATCGCATAGGGTAGCAATAGCACTAACCTAGCATTAACATTCACCTAGAAATAGCAGTAACCTAACAATAGATTAATGTTAGCAATTAGGTTGAAAAAGTTGAAATTGGTTGAAAAGTTAAATAGGTTGAAAAAAGTTGAAATTGGTAGAAAAGGTTGAATATGGTTGAAAAAGTTGAATATGGTTGAAAATGTTGAATAAAATTAAAATAGGTTGAAAAAGTGGAAAAAAAATTGAAATTGTTTGAAAAAAGTTGAAATTGTTTGAAAAAAGTTGAAATTATGTGAAAAAGTTAAAATAGGTTGAAAAAGTAACAACCTATTTCCTATGACAATGTAGGCTAGCGTTAGCATTACAATATAATTTACATTAGCATAGCGTTAGCATTAGCGTAACGTTAGCATTAGTTCATAATAAAGAAAAAACCCAACAAAATCCACATGAACAAGCATTTAGCCATCTAACAAAACATGAGCAATTATTTAATGAAGCCTTTGGTCTTGCCCGTGTTGGAGTCATTGAGTGTGTGGACAGGTGTCTTTTATACAGGTACCAGTTCAAACTGGTACAGTTAATATGGGTAATGAACGGGGAATAGTAGGGCTTCTTAAAGAAAAACTAACAGGTCTTTGAGAGCCAGAATTCTTGCTGGTGATCAAATACTTAATGTATGCAATAAAATGCATTTTTTTGTTAAATCATACAATGTGTTTTGTGAAAAGCTCTTTAATTCTAGTGTGAACGACCACTGAAGCAAAAAGAAAGGACTGACTGTGTTGTCTACAGAGATAAACATTCAATGTCTGAGGACATTTGGCTGGACCCAAACAAACACTTAGTGGTCACATGGTTTCTATCTGTGGATGGTGCTTACTTATGATATTACTGATAGAACAAATGTGTTGCTTTCTCAATATTTATGCGTTATATCTTTGGCAAGGCAAGGCAAGGCAAATTTATTTATATAGCGCATTTCATACTCAAGGCAACTCAATGTGCTTTACATGATAAAACATTCAATTGTTTAAAATCAATAAGAACATTTAAAATCATCAGTAAAATCAATAAGAACATTTAAAATCATCAGTAAAATCAATTAAAATCATCAGTAAAATCATCTTACATCAACAACATGACAAAAAAATGATGCAATAATCTTTTCATAAAATGTATTTCTTTTTCAATGTGGACAAGAAAGAAATGTATTTTAATTTCTGAATGAAATAAATCAATAAACCTCAATGAGAGACCCTTCCATTCTCTTTTAACACATAAGAGGGAACAAAGCAGCAACGTATTTTATGGAGAGATAAGTTAAGACATTTATGAAATGAGGTATTTGTAAAATAGAAATCTTAATTGTAAAGGGATAGAGAATAATGACAAACACAATGTATATGAAAACCACAGCTATTCTAACATACAGTACATGTTTTTGGGCTATGTGAAGAAGCCAGAGTACTAATAGAGAAATACCGCACAGGCATGATGAGAACATGCAAACTCTACACAGAGGGGTGTCAACCCCATGCAGGCCTGGCTGTAAAGTAAAAGAGCCTCCTTATTTTATTGTTAATGACATAGAGATGGCCAGTGTATCGTGATTCAAGATATATTGAGTTTTCCTTTTTGGCGATATATGTTCATGCAATACATTTTTATTGTACTTTTATGAGATGGAGCATTTGTGTACATGAAGTGTACAAGTGTATGTAAAGTTAAAGGAGTGAACAAGGGTTCATTAGCATGTTAGCTCTCTGAACAGCTTCAAATCTTTCTAAACAGATTCTGTAACATCTCACAGCTTCTCCATCAGCTGCCTCTGCATTTCATTATGAGGTGCATTCACTTCCCCAGGAGAGTGTGGGAAAATAGAGTCTCTATAGGAAACCCTAACATATGATCCCGGATATCAGGTTAGAAGAGTGCTTAGATTGATCAGAAAGAGCTGAACTAGTTTGATCTAAAACACTTCTTTATCAAAGTCTCCTCTTTACAGTAGAATATATTCAACCATTAGCAGGAGGCAGAAAATCCCAGGTTGAGTGAAGGCAGCACAGGTGCAGGTGGTTAATGTTCACCCTCTCCTCTCTGTGTGACCTGACTCACTTTGACTTTCACACGTCATTGAACACTAACTAAACCAGATACACAGACTCATGTGACCCTGTATTGACTGTGTTTGGGGCCAATCAGCATCACTTCTAGATTGTGGATATCCATCAGATGGTACTATTGATATGTTCAACAGTGATAAACAGTGAATGAAAGCTGCTTCAACTGTTTACTGTTATTAATAATTAAACTTCACTTCCCTTATTAAGAGATTTTATTAACTCACCTGTTCACTGGTGTTGTGGATTATCCTGCAGCTGCTCCCAGGGTTTTTCTCCAGTGCTGTTGAGCGTAGGGGACCCCAATGTTGTAGTGATGGAGCCCCCTACGCTCTGTTTTCAGCAACGTTGGGAGATTTTCTGTGTTTTTTCATTTTTTAATCAATACTATCATAATAATTGTTGCACACTTGGACACAAAGGGACTTCCAGATGTTCACGGGTTGTTTAATCTGAATAATCCAGAAACACATACATCAGCCTCACCATCTATTTAATACAGGCGATCTGGACGGATGCTCCAGTCTTTACCTGAGGACCCCTGCAGCCCTTTAGCTGCCCCTGATGCTGCCTGTGTGTATGTAATAACTGTCCATGTATATAAGCTCTGAGGAGAGCAGACAGTCTGTTTCTCCTCAGAGCTTACAGACTGGAGACACCAACATGTAGTAGTTTTCATTAAAATCCTACATGTCCCATGATTCTTAGCTCTTCTCTGTAGTCCTTGTTCTCCTGGGACGTGTTTTTAAAGGTGTTTCTACTGTCGTAGCTGGTCTGGTCAGTCTCTCCTCTCATGATGAAGACCAGGGGTGGAGCAGCCATTTATAAAGTTATTAAATTAATTTACTAAAACCATGATAAAGCTGTTATTAAGTCAGTGATTCTCAACATGTGGCTCTTTATGTCTTCATTATTATTATATTCCCCCAGAAAACCTTAAAAAGGGAAACTTTTTAAACCCTTTTTTTTATCCTTTTCTTTGGCTGCTTTACAATTTTCTTTGTCCATTTTTGTCCCTTTTCCAAAAAAAAAAAAATTACACTTTTCTTGTTTTTTCAGATTTTAGCTCCTTTTGCCAAAAAATATCGCTTTGTCCTATTTTTGCTCCATTTTTCTAAGTTATTTTTGACACTTTTATTCAATTTTGTCTATTCTTTAACCATTGTTTAACCACTTTTCATCCAAATAATCAACCTTTTGGCCCAATAAATAACACTTGTTTCCTTTTTTCCTACATTTTGCCTCTTTTTGTTTCCTCTTTTTGTCATTTTTTGCCACTCTTGACTGTTTTTGGTCCATTTTAGACACTTTTCACAATTTTCTTGGCACATTTTTGCCACTTTTGGACCATTTTTTACCACTTGTTATTCATTTTTCATCACTTTACTCATCACTGTTAACTCTTTGTTTACCTTAGTCAAATGGCTGGCTGTGATTGGCTGATCACCATTCAATCAATCTAACTGGATCAATACATTATCAACAATCAATTCCTCTGTAAAAGTGAGGGAGATGATTTTAGTTTTAATTAAAGTGGATGATGTAAAAAAGACAATTGTTCTGAAATGTGTCGGTTTCTGAACCATTTTATTGTTGATGTAACAAAGATCTTAACAATAAATGACTTTGATCACCGTGCTTTCCTTTTGTTGTCATAGTGGAATAGTTTTTGTAACGTTACACAACAGATGGATTCACTCAGAAAACAATATACATATATATATATATATGTATATATATATATATATATATATATATATATAATATGCCGTGCTAAAAATATTGACCCCCCAAAATATAACCTTTTTGTTTTAATATTTATTACTAACACACAACTACAGAGATTACACTGAACTAGAAAAAAAACAAAAATAATAATTTCCTGAAGATAATGTGACGATGAAACACATGCTGAACTCTGCATGAAGGAATGATTTTTTAACAGAAATAAAACATTATTTTTTACAGAAATAAGTGAAATATCTTTTAAATGTTTCTTTTTAAACAGATTAAATATATATTGTTCAGTGTATGTTTAATAGTTTTTTTCTTACTTTATTAATATAGTTTAAGTGAAGGCACAACACATTTTTTTTAAAGAAAAAAACTTTATTCACATTGTTCCATTATTACAAGTTTCAAACAGATTTAAATTAAACTTTAGCCTCGAGGTGTGGAAATATATAAAATGTGAATGACTATTAATAATAATAATAATAATCATAATAATAATAATAATAATAATAATAATAATAATAATAATAATGGTAAAATCAACATCTCTTCCTTTTTTTAAAAAAAAAAAACGTCACTTCCGGTACGTTCTTAGCGTGCTAGCACCATAGCAACAGCATAAAGCATGATTAATGTTGCCAAAACAAAACCAACTATGGATCCTATAGATAAACTGAATAGATACTATAGAAGTTAAGGATACGTTTTTCATTAGTAATGTCATCAAAACAAAGCTCTCTTAATATTGCTGTTTATAAAGGGTTGACAGGTGGTCAGGTGACCTGACGTGACGTGTAGGAACAAATTCAAATGTGAAGGAATATAAATAAAAATATTGATAATGAAAAAACAAAGCAAGAAAATAATTACAACATCCAATCACCCTGTGCGTGGATATTTATCTGCTTTTGGTTTGACGTTTTTGGCGTATATAAACCAGAATGTACCGGAAAAATACAGATGGTTTAGATAAACCAAATGGATATTATGAAAGTCAAGGGTACATTTCTCACTAGAAATGTCATTAAAACTATTCTAAAGCTACAATCTATCTTGAAAAAAGCAATTTGCCAATAAAATATAGAGATTTCTGCGGTTGTTTTTGATGAGTCAGCAGTGACGTGACCTGATTTCAGCCCGTTGATATTTGTGCAGTTAATGCACGACAATACATCGTGCTGTTATTGCACAAAGACAACACTTTATTCATGCTCTAATAGCATGAAATAATAGATATACTGTTGTGGTGCTAATGCATGAACATCTGTGAGACTGGGTTGATTTAAAGCTGCAGGTTGTTCTGGCTGCACCAGGACACCAGTCGGTCTGTCTCACACCTGTAGGTGGACTCGTCTCCATCAGAGATGAGTCCATGATGGTCGTGTCGTCCACAAACTTCAGGAGTTTGACCACCTGGTGAGAGGAGGAGCAGATGTTGGTGAACAGGGAGAAGATCAGAGGAGAAAGACCACAGCCCTGAGGAGATCCAGTGCTGATGGTCCAGGAAGCAGAGATGGTTTTTCCCAGCTTCACGTGCTGCTTCCTGTCAGACAGGAAGTCTGTGATCCACCTGCAGGTGGAGTAGTTATGATCATAACAGACTATTTATTATTGATGTAGGTTTTGTTTCAGCAACCTTCCATTCATGGCCAAGATCATTGAGAAGGTGGTCTTCAACCAACTGAGTCAATTCTTAACATCCAACAAAATATTTGATAAATTTCAGTCAGGTTTTGGTTCTCATCACACACAGAAAACTGATCTGATCAAAGTGATCAATGACATAAGGTTGAACACTGATTCAGGAAAAGTATCTGTTCTCATTCTGTTGGATCTAAGTGCTGCATTTGACACTGTAGATCATACAATTTGTTACACAGATTTTAAACATGGGTTGGACTAAATGTTAAAGTAATGGTTTAAGTTCTACTTGGAGGATCAAAGCTATTTTGTAAGCATTGTAAACTTTGAATCTGACAGATTACCAATGTCCTGTGGGGTTCCTCAGGGATCTGTTCTTGGACCTCTTCTGTTAGCTTTTATATGCTTCCTTTAGGACACATTTTACAGAACTGTAAGGTTGATTATCAGAGCTATGCAGATGACACACAACTATATCTATCACTGAACCCAGATGACTATGGTCCCATTGAGGTGTTGTGTGACTGCTTAGAAAAGTAACTGCTGGATGAGTGAAAACTTCCTTCAACTAAACCATGACAAGATGGAGGTGATTGTCTTTGGTAACAATGAAAAGAGGACTGCTGTCAGTTAGTATCTGAGTCTGGATCTTTAAAAGCTAAAGACCAAGTCAAAAACCTTGGTGTTCTGATTGACTCAGATCTTACATTCAGCATCAGATCAAATCTATCACAAAAACATCTTCTACCACCTAAAGAACATCTCCAGAGTGAAAGGTTTAATGGCTCAGACAGATCAGGAGAAACTGGTCCATGCTTTTATCTCCAGCAGACTGGACTATTGTAATGGTCTTCTGACAGGAATTCCCCAAAGAGCATCAAACAGCTACAGCTGGTTCAGAACGCTGCAGCTCAGGTCTGAACCAGAACAAAGAGGTCAGAACACATTACTCCAGTTTTAAAGTCTTTACACTGGCTCCCAGTCAGCCTCAGAATAGACTTTAAAGTTCTGCTGCTGGTGTATAAATCTGTGAATGGGTTTGGTCCAGAATACATCAGTGACATGTTAGTCAGGTATGAACCCAGCAGGTCTCTCAGATCTATGGACACAGGTCAGATAGTGGAGCCCAGAGCTCACAGTAAACATGGTGATGCTGCTTTTAGTTGTTATGCTGCAAAGAAGTGGAAACAAACTGCCAGCGGAGCTGAAGTCAGCATCACATGTGAACATTTTTAAATCAAAGTTAAAGGAACTATTTTTCTCTACTGTGTATGAATGAGGAGAGAGATTTATGGTCATGTTGTTGATGTCATGATGATTTTACTGATGATTTTAATTGATTTTACTGATGTTTTTAATGTTCTTATTGATTTTAAACAATTGAATGTTTTATCATGTAAAGCACATTGAGTTGCCTTGAGTATGAAATGCGCTATACAAATAAATTTGCCTTGACTTGCCTTCAGTAGCTCCTCCATGTTGAGCTACTTTTTTCCTCCACCTGGTTTTTACTGGATCCAAGATGATGATATTTGAACCAAAAACATCTGGACCCAAACATGTAAATATCAACTCACAGCATATGAAAAGTAATCCTTGGTTACACATATTTAAATATACATTTCCATACAATACATCTGAACCAAATATTTACAGTATCTGAATCAAAGGGAAAATCAGATCCTTGTGATCAGGTGCAAATGAGAAAATCATCAAGAAAGGATTATATTTTCTGTTGTCATGGTAACTGGCTTATTTCAGTTATATTTTATCAGAGAACAAAAGGTTTGAAATGTTTCCCTATCCTGACTCTCACAATGTGACGTCCAACTGCAGTGGAAGGACCAGAGGAAAGTGGACATTGTGGGGACATGATAGCAGACATTACAGTCTGGACGACCTTCAGCGCTCTCTTCTCTGTGGTTGGATGTCCTGCTTGTGCTGCTGTCTCTGGGAGTTGTTCAAAAGACACAAAAGAGGAAACTATTGTCACCCCTAATGATGTCTTCATGCTCAACATCACCATCATGGACCTGCTCTTCTTGTGGTTCATCCCTCTTGGGTTTGTTAACTTCCTTTCTGGCTTTTCAGCCGTCCAGATGGGGAGTGACTTTCTGTATGATTTAAACCTGACTGGACGGACCTCTCCTCACGGCCTGCAGTTGTTTTGACTCCTACCTGGCAGTGGTCCACCCAGTTTTTATCACACCCACAGGAGTCCAACTGTTGGCATCCTCGTGGCTGCCTGCATTGTGGGCCATCACTTTAGCCTAAAGGAACCATTAACACAGTCATAGATGAGCTGGAACCACAGTCCCTGGACCATGTTTATGTATGTCATAGCTCTCCCTGTCATCATCATCTGTAACTCCTCAGTACTGTGGACGCTGAGGGAAGTCTGACAGTGGAAGGACGGGTTCTCCACCCAATGAAGAAGAAGAGCTCTGCAGATCATCACCAACAACATGGATAGTGACCGTCGTTGTTTACCTTCCTCATGTGATGGTTTACATCTTTGGCAACATGAGAGGTTTCTGCTAAGGTAGGGGTTCTATCTGGTCTCACCCTGGGACCCACATTTTACCATGGTCGTTCAATTGTGACCCAATTTTTTTTTTTTTTTTTAGAATTCAACCACAATTAATTTTTTCTCAATTAGCTGTTGAAAACAATCTTTTTTAAAACATAAATCTCTATATTTTTCCTGGTAACATGCATTTCACAGCATGAAATGCAAAATAAAATTTCTTTCAAAATAAAAGACAAGTCCAACATGAGAAATATTAAGCATTAATTTATTTTTGACCAGCTGTCCATGACCCACCCAGTATAGGTCTGCGACCCACTTTTGGGTCCCGACCCACCCGTGAGAATCCTTGTGCTAATGAATATAACAGGAGATCAGACCTGTCATAGAAATATAGGCTTTCTATTAGGGATGGGCTCTATTATCAAATGTTATATTGGGTTTTCCAAGATATTGAAAAATAATGTATGGTGCTGTTGTTTAGACAACATATAAAAATGAAAATGAAAAATATATAAAATATTAATTTTTCAAACATAAAATAAATAAATAACAAATATTGAATAATTAATAGGAAAAAATTATTCAAAACAAACATGACTTTTTCCATTACTGAAGAAATTGGAAATTTAGTGTTGGACGATATCAGATATCAGCAAAAAGCTATATTGAACTTTCTATAGAGTAGCACATTTTATAATAAATACCATGTATTTAACAGAACAATCCACTCCGTCCTCATATGTGTCCTTTAGCCATAACATAACATTATTTTAAGAATGGCCTCATGGGTAACCTTAAAAAGTAGTCCAAGGTTCCAAAAATGCAGTCAAGTGTATTTATTTACAGTGAAAAAAAGTGCATCAGTATTTCTGTTTTCACAACATTTCATATGAAAAGTGTGTGTTCACATTGTTATGTCTAAGGTGGGCCCATAATAGAAATATAAGGTTTCATTAGCCAGGACAGAAATGAAGCTGTTAATAGGGGTTGGTTCAGTGACAATTCATATAAGCAAATAGTACGGTATAGTGGCTTCTTTGATGGAAATATTTGTATTGATTGATCATTATTTTTTCCTTCAAAAGTCAGTTTTAGTCAAGTTATTGAATTTTTCTAGAAGTATTAATTTTAGATCAAAGCTCCACAAATGGCATTACACAGTGAAGTATCTGATAAAAGCACTTTGGTGTTTGGTTTGCTCACAGAAGTTCCAGTCAGTTTTGATTTCTGGTTATTGTTCACTGGTATTAAATGTTGTAAAAAAGAATTGTGTTACAATAAATATCATTTTCGACAATGTTGATATTTTTGGTTTCTTTCCACATTAATAAACACATTTGGATAATGTTCTTAAACAACTGATTATTTTATTTTTCTTTATTGTACATTATATTAACTGTCATCAATGCCTTTAATTGTAAAACAATATATTTTCCCTTTGTCTGTATTTCATCGTAAGTTTGGTCTTAAATTTTTTTAAGGTGGTATTAAAAAGTCATAAATATATATTCTTATATTCTTCCTACCTGTAGTCACCCTGTATTTATCATCATTTTTCGTGTAACCTATGTGAATAGATGCTTGTAAAATAAAAATGTACACATTGTTTTTTTTTTTACATTTAAACTTTTATTAAACATCAATTTCAGATGCACTCCTGGCAAACAAACATATTCATATTAATAATTCATATTTTTTAATATTAATTCTCATTTGTTCCTCTACAAAATGCATCTTGTAACTGTAGAGGATGATGACATCATTTGTCACACATACATAGCAGAGAACAGAGACTGACAGTGAGGAGGTCATAAACTGATAAATATTTTCACCCTCATGGACCACATGGTCAGAATGCTCTGCCAGATGTGCTCCAGTGTTTAAGTCGTGTCGTTACTACAGTTCTTCAATCACTTTCTAGCATAGATGGCCACAGACAGAGCGATGCCACCAATGGCTACTGCAGTGGCACCAAGCAGCCACTTCCAGCTCAAACCCCATGCTGACTTGGCCTGATGTTTGTGGGTGCTGGACGGGTCCTCCAACCTCTTCTCATCCATGGCCTGATGTTTGTGGGTGCTGGACGGGTCCTCCAACATCTTCTCATCCATGGCCTGATGTTTGTGGGTGCTGGACGGGTTCTCCAACATCTTCTCATCCATGGCCTGATGTTTGTGGGTGCTGGACGGGTTCTCCAACATTTTCTCATCCATGGCCTGATGTTTGTGGGTGCTGGATGGGTTCTCCAACATCTTCTCATCCATGGCCTGATGTTTGTGGGTGCTGGACGAGTCCTCCAACATCTTCTCATCCATGGCCTGATGTTTGTGGGTGCTGGACGGGTCCTCCAACATCTTCTCATCCATGGCCTGATGTTTGTGGGTGCTGGACGGGTTCTCCAACATCTTCTCATCCATGGCCTGATGTTTGTGGGTGCTGGACGAGTCCTCCAACATCTTCTCATCCATGGCCTGATGTTTGTGGGTGCTGGACGGGTTCTCCAACATCTTCTCATCCATGGCCTGATGTTTGTGGGTGCTGGACGGGTTCTCCAACATCTTCTCATCCATGGCCTGATGTTTGTGGGCGCTGGACGGGTTCTCCAACATCTTCTCATCCATGGCCTGATGTTTGTGGGTGCTGGACGGGTTCTCCAACATCTTCTCATCATCCTCACTGTGCTTCTTCATCATCATGGAGACCTCATCGCGGATCGTGTTGTTGAGTGGCTTCAGGTCTCTGCGCTGATCAAGAACATTGCCTTGCTCCCTCTTGCAGGTGGCCAGATCAATCTCAGTGGGGGGCAGCAGCTTCAGGTCTGGAGCATCAGTAGCTTCCAGGAGCGTAATTTCAAACTCAGCCTTTGACGGAACCAGGATGAGCGCCTTCTCTCCCATTCCCATGAGTTGCACCGCCACATCCAGTGCCCGGATCACTTCTCCAGCTCCCAGAGTGAACGACAACTCCGACAGCTCCTCGACCAGCGTCCCATCCAACGGACGTGTTTTTAGATTAATCTTCACAATCTGTCCAGGTTGTGGCATACTGTCTCTTCCTCCTCCAGCCTGCAGCACCTTTTTCATTATCAGATTACTTCTAAAGATATCTAACCACTCATCAGCAGGTGGTTGGGGGTCAGTTTCTCTCCTCATGAACTGATCCATGACAATCTTATTCCCACTCTTCATGACTGATGCACTGTCACTGCTTTGGTAAACAACCTGAAACACAAGAAAACATATTATAAGTAGATTATCATTATTAGCTGGCAGCTTCTGAGCAGGGTTGGAGTCAGTAATAATTGTAATCATGTAATTGATAATTAATTACAAAGATGGTGTAGTTATAATTGAAATTTTAAAAATCTGTTGCTGTCGTAATCTCATTAAATTCTAGTTGAGTTCAGATAATTTACTTTGTAATTGTAATTGCCTTCAAAATTCTATAAAAAAGTCAATTATTTGGTCTACACATATGTAGTTAACAATGATAATAAAATGTTTATATCAAGCTTTCCCACATTTTACCATTTTAAAAGTGTATTTTACAGCTGACTTAAGACCCGTTATCATATGAGATGCTAACAGAAAGCTAACACAAGAGAAAGGTTAACTTTTATTAGGTTATCTATTTCAGGCTCAGTATTTCTGATTAATTGTAAAGTAAATGATAACGTACTGTAAGTGTAATTGGATTTCTGAGGCAAAAAATAATAAATTGTGATTCAATTGTAATGGGAAAAATTGCTGGTCACTGTAATCATAGTTGACTCGTTAGATTGTCCTCTGTGCCAAAAGATGGTATGAGATTTACCGTTTAAGAGCAGCTTAGGGAAGGATGTTTATTCTGGGACGTATCAGTCTTTCTTTGAATCAGGGGCTGTTCCAGATGTTTCCTATTCTCTCCTATCTGCAGCTTTGAGCTTTCACACTCTGTCTGTGTTTATTCTCCTGAGGAAGTATCTGCTCTGTGAGCTCTGCCTTTCAATTTCTGTCTTTCAAGTTCTGCCTTTCAAGTTAAGCCTTTCAAGTTCTGCCTTTTGTTCTTTTTTTGGAGTTCTACTTTATAATTTCTTCCTTTGATGTTCTTTGATGTGGAGTTCTTCCCCAGCATATCAACGGTTGTTCTAAACTCCTCAGTAGCCACGGTTACATGATGTTTTTTTAATTCAGAATGAGTTATTCTGCATTAAATCATTCTGATTCATGTTTACATGATAATAGTAATTCCCGAACTGAGGTTTACATGGAAAACCGGTTCATTCAGCTTTATTTAATTCCACTTTAGGTCTGGGGGTTGGGAAGGCTCTGATTGGACAGGGGGCGAACATGACGTATCACGTCTATTGGGAAAAACACACAACCAACATGTTATTGTTGGTTGTAACACAGAAGACCACACATGAGAAGTGTTTTCACCTTTATTTTGATTGTTGTATTGAAGCAACAGCTCAACAGTAACACACTTTGGTCCACGGAGCAGAAGAGATAGAAACTAATCACCAGTAAATAAAGTCCAGTAAAACTCTGTGAAACAAAAAGCAGGAATAAATAGTTGCTTCCTGGTAAAGATAGTAGCTCTAAAAATGGTTACAATGATAAACTTGGTGATATTACAGCCTGTGCAGCAGTATGGGGACGCATGTCCGGGTCTTAGTATCACCCGTCTGATGAAACCTGTTCCGTTTGCTGATCTCCATGTGTGTGATAAGTCCATGTGTCCGTGTTAATGTCAGCATGTTTATGCCTCCGTCCATTCCCTTTTTTCTTTATATTCATGGCTAAAAACGCTCTTATTAAATAGTGTCAGTGTCATACCACAGAGAGAAGCTGTGACTGAGAACATCCTCTACATCAGAGGTCTCATTCTCGTGGCCGCAGAACAATGTGAAAATGTAATGTTAGTGAAGCCGTGTGTTTTATACTGTAATGTAATGACGTGACTCGAGCCGTTATCAAAGATTTTGAGCCTTTAATGGAAGTCCTTAGCCATGGGAAACCACAACACCTGTTAAACATTGAATAAACTACACGTGGAACATAACTCAGTAACATAGGACCTAGTCTGTTACAATATGAATGGCACTTTACAACATTGTGCATTGACGATGTCACCAAGGGAAGCACACCACCGATAGAGTCCCCCACCCAGCCAACTCGCACCTGCCGTCTCGCTTCCGAGGCTGGGGTCTCATAGGGGACCTACTCGCCTCGGTTATCGTCAACGAAACATCAGTGTTGGCTGGAACGTACAGCTGATTCCATGGGGTTATTATAGAAAATAAAAGCCTCTGTGGCTGCGTCCCATGGTTTGTATCGGCTATAATTGGCTAATGTCCCACTGTCCCGACGGATAGTAAACGCCCCACTGGCAATTGCTTTTTTTCCGCTCTTTGTCTTGGTACTATACCATCTACAAATGTCATGATGTTCATGTCATCACGAAATACATGAACATTGAGCACAAAAAGAAAGAGTGGTTCATTATCCACCTTGTTGTTGTCGGAAGAAAAAGCGTAAATGACGTTCTCCATGCGTCTGGTTGGCTAAACACGTGACTTTAACTGTATTGCTTAAAAAAATAAATAAAAAAATTTACTGGGAGAGCGACAGCAATTAGCTGATGTCATGTCATGTTGGATTTTCTGCAGATACACTTTTTAAGTTTTTGGTTGAAATGTCATGACAGAAATTAAGATAATTAATTTAACGAAATAACCAAAGAATGATGGGCAGTGCTGACCCTAACCTCTCTGGTGCCCTAGGACAGATTTTATTTTGGCCCTCTTATATTTTTAATACCACGTAATTAACATTTACATTATTGTTATATTATTATTATTTTCAGAATCATTTCTAACACTTACATAGTGGTCTTCACCATATCCACAAAGATGCTTTACATGAGAAGAAAATATGAGCAAAATTACTTTTTTGACATTTTATTTACTTGTGATAAAAATGTTTCACATACACATATAAAAGAACACAAACAAGTAAATAAAAGTCAATTTAAATATCTTGGTAATTAATATTATTATAGTAAAGCATTGCACAAAAGCAAGATACAGAATAAAGATTATTATTTTGAATTTAAATACTTGTGACTACAATGTTTTACTATAATTCATTATGTGAAAAGATGCAAAACTTCCAGATTTAATATAATCTTAAATAAATTTCAGTGATGAACACACAATATAAACAATTACAGTTCACAGAGGTATTGCACAGAGAAACTGTTTATTAAAATAGTGTCATTTTCTGGTGGTGATTTATAAACAGCTTTAACCAACACAAGCTAAAAAAGCTCCATTCATTATATGAGGAGAGATTTATCTCAGAAATATTCACTAATACATAAGGAGCCCTGGAGGTGACATGGATAAAAAAAAATTATCTCGCACTGTGACTTAATTATCTCGTAGTGTAACTTACTTATTATCTCACACTGTGAGTTACAGAGACTGGTTCTGGGTCAGAGTTCATCACAATGACATCATCCACAGTGCTTGATATTCATCTGTTTATTGATTTTAACTTTGAAAGTGAGTTAAAATATAAAGATATTAATAATTTGTTTGCTAGTTGGCACAACTTTAACATGAGTGACGGACAGGTAAAGATGATACTTTAGTTCTAGAGGACACAGTCGTCATAAAGCATAGCTTAGAGTCCTGGTTGAATTCATTAACAACAACTACAATACTACGGTAACTTCATGGATACCTGTGGATAATAATAATATTAATGTATTAGATTTTATTTAGTGCTTTTCATAGAAACTCAAAGCTCTTTACATTGATGTGCATCATTCTTTCACTCCACACACAGTGGTGGTAAGCTACTATTGTAGCCACAGCTGCCCTGGGGCAGACTGACAGAAGTGAGGCTACCATAGTGAACCATCGGTCCCTCTGACCACCACCAACACTCACTCACACACTACATTCATACGATGGATGTACATGGACTTGAAAATGGTTGTATTAGAGTTTTTCAGCGTTTCCTCGTCCCTACAGATGCAGACAATAGCCTTGATAGTTACTGACCCTCAAAGTAACACCACCAGTAATGTTACATACAGCACTAAGATAAGACTGTACAGTGAATAGTGAATGTGATCATGTCCCTCTGTCACACATTGATCCCACCCACTGTTAGGTATTTGCAAGTTTCTTTGTGTTATATTATACATTTATGACTTTAAGACATTGTTCTTTTTATTTCTTGGTTATAAGGTAGTTTTTGTTGTGATTAAATTACCTCTTCTTTATTTTTGTTACTGTTTTCCAATTTGGGGATTTATTTTTCAGGCGCTTGAAAAGCCTACGGCTCCGCCTATAAATAGGCTGGGCCTGGAGTGCACTCTCTCTCTCATTCACCTGCAGACGCGGAGCTGGGCGGAGGTCTGTTCCTGCTCCTCCACCTGCGCTTCTCTTTTTGGGTTTTAGGTATGTTTTGTTTGTTTCTGATGGGACCGGCTGTCCTGTTTTCGTTTTCAGTTGATTTTCAGGAGTAGATTGGGTTTTTTTTTCTTTCTTAGTTTGGATGTGGTACTGGCTTCTACGGCCCTGTATAGGGTTGGCCCAGTACCGCATCTTTCTCTTCTTTTTGGCCGGCCCACCAGGTTAACTTTTGTTAAAGTTAATTAGTTCAAGAATATGGGATGGTTTGGGGTTTTTTTGTGTCCTTTATTTGTGTTTAACACATTCTGTTTTTTAGGTTCCTGAGCTTTCTTCTTTTTTTTTTTTTTTTTTTTTTCAGGAGAAGTAAAAATAATCGTTAATAGTCATGAATAAAAGTTACAAAATCCTAATTGTTTTCCCGTGTCCTTCCTAATGTGTTTATTCCCTTTTCGGGGTGTAACATATTATGGGGGCTCGTTCAAACCAAAAATCTAGCACGTAGTCATTTGTTGCCCTTTTGTTGCCTTTAGTTTTTTGGCCCTTCGTTTTTTGGGTTATTTGTTGCAGGTAACTTTTTGATTAAGGGGTATGTTTGTTTGGACTTCGTTTTGGATAATATTTTTGGGTTATTGTGAGTGAGTGAGAGGTTATCCAAGACTTTTTGAGGAGTTTAGTCTGGAGTTTTGTGCAATAACAGGTGTAACTGTTGTTGCTGCGCATTTGTGTAATTATGTCTCTCGTGTTTAATCTGGAGGAGTTTGTGAAAGCGCCCAGTGTAGAGGTGGTTCACAAATGTACGAGAGAGCATTTAATTATGCTGGCTGATTATTATAGAGTGGCTGTTTCTAAGCAGGGTAGGAAGAGTATGGTTAAATCCGAACTGCTTGAGGAACTTGTAGAGAGAGGAGTTTTACCTGCTTCATCACTCCCAGCAGAGGGTCCTCGTTTGTCCTCTAGTGAGGACTCGGTACGGTTAAAAGAGTTGGAAGTGGAACTCCAACGATTATCGCTGGAGAAAGTGAAAGTTGAGCAGGAGGCCCAAATTCGTCTGCGTGAGCTGGAGTTGGCGGTGCTGCAGCAGCAGCAGCCACAAAGGGAACGTGCGTTTGATGTGAGTAAGAATATTCGTCTTGTTCCACAATTTAATGAGAAAGATGTGGACAAATATTTTACTCTTTTTGAGAGGGTGGCAATGTCTCTCAGATGGCCCAGGGAAGCGTGGACGGTGTTGTTGCAGTGTTCACTAGTTGGAAAAGCGCAGGAGGCTTATGCGTCATTGTCGGCTACTGATAGCCTTGATTTTGATAAAGTTAAGGCTGCGGTTCTGCATGCATATGAGCTGGTCCCTGAAGCTTATCGTCAGAAGTTTAGACGACTAAAAAAACAATATAATCAGTCCTACGTAGATTTCGTCAGAGAAAAAGAAGTGCTGTTTGATAGATGGTGTTCATCCCAAAATGTCACTGATTTTGACCAGCTAAAGCAGCTAATATTAATGGAGGATTTAAAAAACTGTCTCCCAGATAAAGTCACCACATACTTAAATGAAAATAAAGTTACTGACGTGGTTAAGGCTGCTGTGTTGGCGGAGGAATATGTGTTGACGCACAAGTCTGTATTCTCAGAGCGCCCTTTTTCATTTTATAAATCTGACCGAGGTATTAATAATGGCAAAGACGTGAGTAAAAATGTGAGTGGACAGATGGAACCTGTCCTTAGCTCGGTGTCTAGTGCAGACGTTAAATCTGATGCACCCGAGGCCAGGACAAAGGATGATGTGTACTGTTTTTATTGTAAAAAGAAAGGACATGTCATTTCGGGTTGTCCTGTGCTAAAAAAGAAAAATACCAGACCAGTGGCTCTGATTAAAACTGAGTATGAGGTTGGTATGTCACTTCCGTGTGAAAGAAACTCTAAATACGCAGACTTCAAACCGTTTGTCATGGACGGGTTTGTGTCGCTGTCCGGTGAGTGTAAAACTCCGGTAAAAATCCTGCGGGATACTGCAGCCTCACAGTCTTTTATTTTGGAGGGTGTGTTGCCTTTAGATAAAAGTACTGCTGTTGGTATTGAGGTGCCTGTACGTGGTTTCAGTATGCAGGATATTGGTGTTCCCTTACATAAGATCATGCTTCAGTCAGACTTATGGTCTGGATACGCTGTGGTGGGCGTGCGTCCGGATTTCCCGATACAGGGAGTCTCTGTTATTATGGGGAACGATTTAGCGGGAGGCAGAGTGTTGGTTACACCTGAGGTTACACCTGTTCCTGTTAGGTCCAAAGGTCCTGATGAGCTGGCACGGAATTATCCGCGCGTTTTCACATCTTGTGCCGTTACACGGGCAGCTGCGAAACGTGAGCGGGCGCAGGATAAAGAGGACATTGATTTGAGTGAGAGTTTTATGCATGACTTTAAAACTGACAAGGTTTGTGACACAGAGCCTATAGTACCTACACGGAGCACTGGGGAGTGTGAAAGTGGTGGCCCTGACGTGAGTAAGCTGTCGCTGTCCAGGCAGCAGTTGATCAGCGATCAAAAAGCAGACGAAAGTTTGGCACGTCTGTTTGAAGTCGTTGTGTCTGACGACTTGAGGGAATCAATGTCTACAGGCTACTTTTTGAATGAGGGGATGTTGATGCGTAAATGGACACCGCTTGGTGTCTCTCCAGCTGAAGAGTGGAGCGTGATTACGCAGATTATGGTTCCAACTCCCTATCGGACTGAAATATTGAAAATGGCCCATGACAATCTGCTCGCTGGCCATCTGGGCGTTAAAAAAACATATGATCGCATTTTGCGCCACTTCTTTTGGCCCGGGTTGAAAAGTGACTTCGTACGTCATTGTAGGGTCTGTCATTGGTGCCAAGTCTCTGGTAAACCTAATCAGATCATTCCTCCCGCCCCCCTGTATCCAATCCCAGCTGTGGGTGAGCCATTTGAACGTGTTCTGGTTGACTGTGTGGGTCCGCTACCTCGAACTAAGTCTGGGAATAAATTCCTAGTTACTGTTATGTGCGCGGCCACACGGTTTCCGGAGGTTTTCCCTGTGCGTAAAATCACCACTCCAGTTGTTGTGAAAGCATTGGTTAAGTTTTTTTCCTTGTTCGGGTTACCGCGGGTGGTACAGTCTGACCAGGGCTCGAATTTTATGTCAAAAATATTCGCCCAGGTCCTAAAGCAACTTAATATCCAGCACTACCACTCAAGCGCATTTCACCCCGAAAGTCAAGGGGCGTTAGAACGTTTCCACCAGACGCTTAAAACAATGCTTCGCACTTACTGTCTGGAGTTTGAGAATGACTGGGATGAGGGGGTGCATTTGCAAATGTTTGCCATACGGGAGGTGGTCCAGGAGTCCCTGGGTTTTAGTCCAGCAGAGCTGGTTTTTGCACACAATGTTCGGGGCCCCTTAAAACTGCTGAAAGAAAAGTGGGTGAGGGCGGAAGCAGAGACCAACCTGTTGGATTATGTCTGTCGGTTTAGACATAGACTGCACCGTGCATGTGAGATAGCCAGGGAAAATCTCAAGGTTGCACAGGCACGTATGAAGTCTTTGTTTGACAGACGGGCTAAAATGCGAGAATTTAAACCGGGAGAAAAAGTATTGGTGTTACTTCCAATCCCTGGCTCTAGTTTACAGGCACGATATGCTGGTCCGTACCTTATTAAAAACAAAGTAGGTGAAAGGGACTATTTAATTATCACGCCGGACCATCGCCGTTCGACGCGGCTGTGCCATGTTAATATGTTGAAACCGTATTTTGAGCATGGCGAGCCAGTTGTGTCTGCGGTCGGTGAGGTTGTGGAACGTGCGGAGCTGTCCGTTACAGGTGGTGCTGAAAGTGCTGAAGCGCGGGTGAGCTTGGTGACAGGTGGACAGGAGGCATCTGTTTCAGCACCTCCGGAGGAGGATGGTTTGTCTGTGGCGCTGACTGAGGGACGGTTTGCTAACTCAGTCGTGTTGCAGAATTTGCCAATGTTGCTTTCCCATCTATCTGAGTCGGAGCATCGTGGTCTGGTTGAATTAATTAAATCATATGATTCACTGTTTGGGGATGTTCCCTCTAAGACGCACGTGCTCTACCACGATATCGATGTGGGGGATGCTAAGCCCATTAAACAGCATCCTTACCGAGTCAATCCTGAAAAACGCTCTCGTCTAAAAAAACAGGTTGACTACATGGTACTACACGGCATAGCCGAGAATAGTAGTAGTGCGTGGAGTTCTCCGTGCCTATTGACAGTAAAAGCCAATGGTGAAGACCGTTTTTGCACTGATTTTAGGAAGGTGAATGGGGTGACTAGGCCGGATTGTTATCCGTTGCCGAGGATGGAGGATTGCGTGGATCACGTGGGCGCAGCAGAGTACGTCAGTAAGCTTGATTTGTTGAAAGGCTACTGGCAGGTCTGCCTGACAGAACGCGCCAAGGCGATATCTGCGTTTGTCACACCCGACGATTTCCTTCAGTACAATGTGATGGCTTTTGGCATGTGCAACGCACCCGCTACTTTCCAAAGGCTTATGAATGTCGTTTTATCTGGCTTGCCTTTTTGTGAAGCCTACCTAGATGATGTTGTTGTTTGCTCGTCATCCTGGGGGGAGCATTTGGAGCATCTGGGTAGAGTCTTCCAGCGGCTGCGGGAGTCCAACCTGACTGTGAACCTCTCTAAATGTGAGTTTGGCAAAGCAACTGTCACTTACTTGGGGAAACAAGTGGGTGGAGGTCAGGTGCGACCAGTTCAGGCTAAAGTCGAAGCTATTTCAGCAATCCCACCGCCTGTGAATCGTACAGAGCTCCGTCGCTACTTGGCCATGATCGGTTATTACCGTGGTTTTTGTAAAAACTTTTCTGTAGTGGCGGCTCCTTTAACTGACCTTCTCAGTCCAAAAGTTGAATTTTGTTGGACTCAGGCTTGTCAATTTGCTTTTGACCAGACTAAGACACTGCTTGTCAACGCACCCGTACTTGCGGCTCCTTCTTTTGAAAGACCCTTTAAGGTTGCTGTGGACGCCTGTGATTCGGGCGTGGGGGCCGTACTCCTGCAAGATGATGGTGAAGGTGTCGAGCATCCCGTGTCGTTTTTTTCGAAAAAGCTGAATCGACACCAGCGGTGGTATTCCACCATTGAGAAAGAAGCGCTGGCTTTAATCATGGCCTTAGAACATTTCGAGGTGTATGTCGGTTGTTCTAGTGTGCCTGTGG
Organism: Gouania willdenowi; assembly: GCF_900634775.1. NCBI lineage: Eukaryota > Metazoa > Chordata > Actinopteri > Blenniiformes > Gobiesocidae > Gouania > Gouania willdenowi. Next base: position 759,685 of record NW_021145056.1, on the reverse strand, counting down.
TCATTTACACCGACCACAATCCGCTGGTTTTTCTTGATAGGATGCGTAACAAGAACCGCAGGCTGATGAATTGGTCTTTGCGATTACAACAGTTTAATCTTGTGATCACGCACATTCGTGGGTGTGATAATGTCATCGCTGACGCCCTATCACGTTTATAGGCTCTAACGCTATGGCTCTGAATGAGTTGAATGTGGCCTTTGTGTGTGGAGACCACAGTTCATACTTATTCAGTGTCACTGGGTGGGGGTGTTAGGTATTTGCAAGTTTCTTTGTGTTATATTATACATTTATGACTTTAAGACATTGTTCTTTTTATTTCTTGGTTATAAGGTAGTTTTTGTTGTGATTAAATTACCTCTTCTTTATTTTTGTTACTGTTTTCCAATTTGGGGATTTATTTTTCAGGCGCTTGAAAAGCCTACGGCTCCGCCTATAAATAGGCTGGGCCTGGAGTGCACTCTCTCTCTCATTCACCTGCAGACGCGGAGCTGGGCGGAGGTCTGTTCCTGCTCCTCCACCTGCGCTTCTCTTTTTGGGTTTTAGGTATGTTTTGTTTGTTTCTGATGGGACCGGCTGTCCTGTTTTCGTTTTCAGTTGATTTTCAGGAGTAGATTGGGTTTTTTTTCTTTCTTAGTTTGGATGTGGTACTGGCTTCTACGGCCCTGTATAGGGTTGGCCCAGTACCGCATCTTTCTCTTCTTTTTGGCCGGCCCACCAGGTTAACTTTTGTTAAAGTTAATTAGTTCAAGAATATGGGATGGTTTGGGGTTTTTTTGTGTCCTTTATTTGTGTTTAACATATTCTGTTTTTTAGGTTCCTGAGCTTTCTTCTTTTTTTTTTTTTTTTTTTTTCAGGAGAAGTAAAAATAATCGTTAATAGTCATGAATAAAAGTTACAAAATCCTAATTGTTTTTCCGTGTCCTTCCTAATGTGTTTATTCCCTTTTCGGGGTGTAACATATTATGGGGGCTCGTTCAAACCAAAAATCTAGCACGTAGTCATTTGTTGCCCTTTTGTTGCCTTTAGTTTTTTGGCCCTTCGTTTTTTGGGTTATTTGTTGCAGGTAACTTTTTGATTAAGGGGTATGTTTGTTTGGACTTCGTTTTTGGATAATATTTTTGGGTTATTGTGAGTGAGTGAGAGGTTATCCAAGACTTTTTGAGGAGTTTAGTCTGGAGTTTTGTGCAATAACAGGTGTAACTGTTGTTGCTGCGCATTTGTGTAATTATGTCTCTCGTGTTTAATCTGGAGGAGTTTGTGAAAGCGCCCAGTGTAGAGGTGGTTCACAAATGTACGAGAGAGCATTTAATTATGCTGGCTGATTATTATAGAGTGGCTGTTTCTAAGCAGGGTAGGAAGAGTATGGTTAAATCCGAACTGCTTGAGGAACTTGTAGAGAGAGGAGTTCTACCTGCTTCATCACTCCCAGCAGAGGGTCCTCGTTTGTCCTCTAGTGAGGACTCGGTACGGTTAAAAGAGTTGGAAGTGGAACTCCAACGATTATCGCTGGAGAAAGTGAAAGTTGAGCAGGAGGCCCAAATTCGTCTGCGTGAGCTGGAGTTGGCGGTGCTGCAGCAGCAGCAGCCACAAAGGGAACGTGCGTTTGATGTGAGTAAGAATATTCGTCTTGTTCCACAATTTAATGAGAAAGATGTGGACAAATATTTTACTCTTTTTGAGAGGGTGGCAATGTCTCTCAGATGGCCCAGGGAAGCGTGGACGGTGTTGTTGCAGTGTTCACTAGTTGGAAAAGCGCAGGAGGCTTATGCGTCATTGTCGGCTACTGATAGCCTTGATTTTGATAAAGTTAAGGCTGCGGTTCTGCATGCATATGAGCTGGTCCCTGAAGCTTATCGTCAGAAGTTTAGACGACTAAAAAAACAATATAATCAGTCCTACGTAGATTTCGTCAGAGAAAAAGAAGTGCTGTTTGATAGATGGTGTTCATCCCAAAATGTCACTGATTTTGACCAGCTAAAGCAGCTAATATTAATGGAGGATTTAAAAAACTGTCTCCCAGATAAAGTCACCACATACTTAAATGAAAATAAAGTTACTGACGTGGTTAAGGCTGCTGTGTTGGCGGAGGAATATGTGTTGACGCACAAGTCTGTATTCTCAGAGCGCCCTTTTTCATTTTATAAATCTGACCGAGGTATTAATAATGGCAAAGACGTGAGTAAAAATGTGAGTGGACAGATGGAACCTGTCCTTAGCTCGGTGTCTAGTGCAGACGTTAAATCTGATGCACCCGAGGCCAGGACAAAGGATGATGTGTACTGTTTTTATTGTAAAAAGAAAGGACATGTCATTTCGGGTTGTCCTGTGCTAAAAAAGAAAAATACCAGACCAGTGGCTCTGATTAAAACTGAGTATGAGGTTGGTATGTCACTTCCGTGTGAAAGAAACTCTAAATACGCAGACTTCAAACCGTTTGTCATGGACGGGTTTGTGTCGCTGTCCGGTGAGTGTAAAACTCCGGTAAAAATCCTGCGGGATACTGCAGCCTCACAGTCTTTTATTTTGGAGGGTGTGTTGCCTTTAGATAAAAGTACTGCTGTTGGTATTGAGGTGCCTGTACGTGGTTTCAGTATGCAGGATATTGGTGTTCCCTTACATAAGATCATGCTTCAGTCAGACTTATGGTCTGGATACGCTGTGGTGGGCGTGCGTCCGGATTTCCCGATACAGGGAGTCTCTGTTATTATGGGGAACGATTTAGCGGGAGGCAGAGTGTTGGTTACACCTGAGGTTACACCTGTTCCTGTTAGGTCCAAAGGTCCTGATGAGCTGGCACGGAATTATCCGCGCGTTTTCACATCTTGTGCCGTTACACGGGCAGCTGCGAAACGTGAGCGGGCGCAGGATAAAGAGGACATTGATTTGAGTGAGAGTTTTATGCATGACTTTAAAACTGACAAGGTTTGTGACGCAGAGCCTATAGTACCTACACGGAGCACTGGGGAGTGTGAAAGTGGTGGCCCTGACGTGAGTAAGCTGTCGCTGTCCAGGCAGCAGTTGATCAGCGATCAAAAAGCAGACGAAAGTTTGGCACGTCTGTTTGAAGTCGTTGTGTCTGACGACTTGAGGGAATCAATGTCTACAGGCTACTTTTTGAATGAGGGGATGTTGATGCGTAAATGGACACCGCTTGGTGTCTCTCCAGCTGAAGAGTGGAGCGTGATTACGCAGATTGTGGTTACAACTCCCTATCAGTTGATTTTCAGGAGTAGATTGGGTTTTTTTTCTTTCTTAGTTTGGATGTGGTACTGGCTTCTACGGCCCTGTATAGGGTTGGCCCAGTACCGCATCTTTCTCTTCTTTTTGGCCGGCCCACCAGGTTAACTTTTGTTAAAGTTAATTAGTTCAAGAATATGGGATGGTTTGGGGTTTTTTTGTGTCCTTTATTTGTGTTTAACATATTCTGTTTTTTAGGTTCCTGAGCTTTCTTCTTTTTTTTTTTTTTTTTTTTTTTGGAGAAGTAAAAATAATCGTTAATAGTCATGAATAAAAGTTACAAAATCCTAATTGTTTTCCCGTGTCCTTCCTAATGTGTTTATTCCCTTTTCGGGGTGTAACACCCACCCACCCACCAACCACAGCATGGAAGGTCCAGTTGACAGAATGTTATATGTCACTCACATGTACTACCCAAAACAATGTTTGACTGTTTGACCTACATAAAGATATTACATTAAAAAAGAAGAAAAACACTCATTTCCTTAATACTCTGTGTGTTATTTTCTCTAATGAAGCACGTTATTCATACATACTGTATATCTGTGTAGAGTCAAATGTGCTGATCAATCAATTCAACAATGTTGGCCCCAAATGAAGTGAAGCAAAGCAGATGAGAAAGTGTTTTATTTCTGTTAACAACAGGCTGAGAGGAAACTTTGGTCCATGTGTAACACAGCAGTGATGGTTACAGCATTCATCCTCTGCTTCAGTGGATCAATCACATCTGAAATGAAAAAACTACAAAGACACACATTTATTTTATTTTCTTTCTAGAATCATCTTTTGATAATGTTTGTTGTTGTGAGGATTAGGACACAATGTGACAAGATGTGTCAGCTCAGATATTTTTATACTGCATTTTATTTTATGTAGATTAAATTTGTGAAAGTGAAAACATAGAATACAGTTATTTAAGGTTGTTTTGTGTGTGGTGTTATGATTTGAAAATAATAATTAAAACATTTTAAAATTACAATTTAATCATTTTTTTTTTTTAATCATAAATTATTAGACATTTCAGAAGACTCCATTTTAATTCAAGGTGACCCAACATGGGGTCACGACCCCAAGGTTAAAAAACACTGCATTACATTATAGTGTGCAGGACTAGGGGGTACATGGCCTCAGGTTAAATGTTTGAAGGGGTACGGACTGTGAAAAGTTTAGGAACCACTGCATTAGAACAATTGTTTACAGGAATTTAGTAAACAAAGCTTTTTAACTGTAAATAATATGTATGTAAACACTATTTAAACTATAAATTAATAATTATGTCTGGACACAAAACGTCCTCACAGTATGTGTGTAATAAACACTGGTTATAGCTGTTCACCATCATTAGCATCATGAGCTCACATACACACTGTATAGCTCTGTACGTACAGTAGCACTGATTCTAGCATGTTAAGTAGTAAGTTAGACCATGTATAACTTCTCTGATAAATACAGACATTTTCACATTTCATCGTCTAGTTCAGTTGAAAACGTGTGTAGAACTGAAACGTTCTAATACCTAAACATGTTATTCTACTGTAACACAACACGGAAACAAGAACAAAAATTATGTAAAGAGCTTTGAGTGTCTATGATGATTCTATAATTTAGAAAACGGATGTCAGACCTGTTTCTGTTACTGTGAAATAACCTGGAACTAAACATATCAACCCTGGAACAACCTGTTACTGTGAATGTTCATGTTCATGGACATAACTTTTTCATTTAAATGTTCACCTATTTGCACTACTCATCAATGCACTACTGCACTATTATCTTATTATTATTATTATTATTATTATTATTGTATTCTTATTTTATTTTCATTATTATTATTATTATTATTATTACTATTATTATTATCTTGTTATTTTTTATTTAGTTTGCACATATTAGTCTAACTACTCTTATATTTATGTTTATACTTCTTTTTTCTTTTTATTTTTCTCTATTTTATTTACTTTTCTTTATTCTAGTTGATTGTTATTATTTAATGTTATACTACCTGAGAGAGCACAGGTCACCAAAAGAAATTCCTCGTGTGTATTCATTCACCCCTGGCCAATAAAGTTGATTCTGATTCTGATTCTGATTCTGATTCTGATTAAAAATAATAATAATTTGGAAAACGGATTTTAAAAAGAAATAATTTGAAAAACGGATTTAAAAAATAATAATTCGGAAAACAATTTTTATAAAAATTACTTTGGAAAACAGATTGAAAAAAATGAATAAACAAACAGTGGTGCTTATGTTAAAATAACTAATTATTTATTATAATAAAGACAACAATATTAAGGCGTAGGCTAGTGTTTGATACATTTATAATGTCTACTGAATACAGAAAAAGATGATTTACATGGTAAACACTGCTTGGAGTTCATTAAAGACACTTTGCTAAAAATGACTGTATATTGTAAATATAGGCTTCAAAGTTTCTTCTTGTTGGTTTTTTTCTTTCTAATGTTTTTATTTACATTTCTAATTAGTGATGAGCCTTGGGATTTATTTATTTTTAATAAAAAGATGTACGTTGGCTAAAAAGATATAAAAACAGTGAAGCTACGCTGTGTAAAAACAATAATAATCCTGATATAAAATGTCTCACTGGTACAGACTAACTCACACAAACTGGTTTAGACTCACTGACTGCTTTTACTCATCCTCAGGTTGTGTCTCGTTGTTTGCTACCGGGCACGTCGTTGTCACAGAAGGCTGGTAATATTTCATCACTACGGCCACATTCCTGCTTGTTACTGCTGTTTTGGCCTTATTGTGTTTATTAATATTTCAGTGACTTGTAGTTCCTAGACTGCTGCTCTATCATCTGCTGACAGTGTAGATGGGATTAAACAATACTGTGTGCTAGGGCTGGACGCTCTCCCTACACTACATCTCAGGATTCACTATCTCTACACTGTAAAATCCAATGCATTCCGCTTACTTGGAAAAGCTAGTTACCCCATTGCACTCAATATTTCAAGCACTTATAACAGGCTTAGTTTATAATACCAACATGAATCTTTAGTTTTCGGTGCTTTCTGTGTGGTAATTTTAACGAGAACTTATCAGTACACAGTACTTGCATTTCAAGTGATGATAACAAGGTTTACCAAGTATTTAGTACTTAAAGTTTTAGTTGCACTTACTAGGCTTTTTTAGTAAGCATCGCTTGAAGCTCAAGTAATATGAACATTGTTTACTTAGTATTCAGTACTTGAAGTCATAGTTGCACTTACTAGGCTTTTTAAATAAGCTTTACTTTACACTGAGGTAATATTTACAAAATGTAATTAATAGTCAGCACTTAAATTTATTTTAGTACTTACTAGGCTTTTTTACTACCCATCTGCAGTTCTTGTCATACTAATATTGCTCCCTCAGTTAAACTACAGTACATGCAATGTATGTAATGCAAACATTAAAGATTTGTAACCCCATTGCACTTACTATTCAAGTAACACTGACTTTGAATTTAATGTACAGTACCTGCAGTTTTTTAAATCAAATTTTAAGAAGGGACGTTACATATTTTAAAACCGTTTCGCTTTACATTTCAAAATGAAAAGAAACAAGCGTTTTCAAAAATAGAACTCTAATTTATTAGACATTTTCACTTTAGCATAAACTATTATGGCTCTCAAAATCACTAAAAAAAATATTATATATATATATATGCTTATATAACATTTCCAACACTTTCAAGCTTATGAAACACATAAAAACCTGTATATAAACCCTATCTTCAGCTATAATTGCAATCTGATAAGAACGTTGCACTAAACATTTCCATTATGGGACACTCATTTTGGACACTTGAATCCATTTTTAAATTTGTAGTTGAGAGCAAACACCAAAACACGTCAACATAAACACAACAACAAATCTGTATCACAGTTGGATACATAGTGCAAAATCAAACCTCCATTGTATTAACACTAAAGAACGTTTGGCTGACCTAATAATCTCCATGGAGAAAAAAATAATAATAAGGGGGAAATAAAAGGTAACATAGAGCTACTGACTCCTTATCCCCAAATATGAAAGCCGATTTTTCAGGGCCTGCAACTTTGGGGGTAGTTTGTTGCCCCCCAGTCCCAAAATGACCATTTGAATGAAATTGAGGGTATTTTTCATTAATTTTAAGTATTCCAGGTTTAAAGAGTAAATCAGTCCAAAGACCAAAAGAAGTGCTTGAGGCAGGCTTTTCATGTCATCAAAACGATACCTCCTTCTACAATGAGGGATGATGACAGTGGGGAGAGGTGAAGGTCTTCATCGGTGGTAAGGCCGTCATCGGTTACGAGTAGGATGCCAACGCTGACGTCTCTCCAAACATCTTTATTATCTTTCTCAGAGTTCTGTGTAAACAAAACATATAGTGGGTAAAACTGGTAAGCAAGTTAATGGCTTGCTCTCCAAAAGAAAAGCAAGTCAAGTTTGTCTGTGAGATGGCTTTTTCCCCCCTGTTTTCCAAAGAGATTATCACATTGCTATTTTAACACTGCAGACTGTTGATTAATCTTAATTTTTGTTATTCTAAAAATAACTACATCTGTCAGCAGCACTCTATCTCAGAGACGGGGGGAGGGGGTCAAGGTTTCTCCACGGAACAGATGGAACGCAGAGAAACGTTCAGGTTTTCCACATTAAGGAGTGTATTCTCCCGTCTGGACTTAAGCGCCTTTTTACGCGCATTTGGCTGCGCGCTTCTTGTCACTCGGTATTCTCCCGTCTCAGGTGGTCACCCACTGCGCGCAGCAAAGGCAAACCTGCGTAAGATGTGTGTGAAGGAGGAGAGAAGGAAAGAAGGATCGTGGCGTTTTCCCAATGCTTGTAGATGACACTGGAATTTGTGAAAAAATGATGAGACAGATTTTTAATTTGAAGCACGAGTGTTGTCAGAGATGTGACGTATGTATCTTTCTGTCTTCAAATCGTTTCACTTGTTAAAACAGAACGTGCAGCGTTGGGAGGAATGCAGACACGCACACGGCTTAGATAATTGACTATGGTCAATGACATGCACCCAGACACGGCGCACGGGCGGACATTGGCGGGCTGTGCCCCCCCCACAGAGTCAGCCATGCCCGCCCTGAGCTGCAGTGTTGATCCTGAACTAGTTCAATGAATGCTCGTTCATATTTTGAGTGAATGTGAACTTAACGTACTGTATTTCTGCCTCATGAACGATACTGTGAGCGTGCTCATTCTGGCGTTAGTGACCAGAGCTCAAATTTAAGAGAGTGCCAGATTCCAGGCAAAAACCCGGCTAAAACACATCTTAAACAGACTTTTATATTTAGGGGAAAAACATGTGTTTCCAACCTGTTTTAGCATGTCAGCAGCATGTTGCCGTCACTGTGTGAACGTGCGGGGTAGTTAAACCTTCTCACTTCGAGTTCGGTTATCTAGCTATTCCATCATCTAACAACATGTATTAACACGGACAGCAGTCATTATTGCATTACTATTTTCACTGTGGATGGAAAAAAAATACACTCTACTCACCTTCGCTCACTCAATTGTGCGGGAACATCTCCCGCGAGCCTCTACTCTACCCTACTCGAGGATTATGGGAGATGTAGTTTGCTTCTCAGGCCGGCCCAGCGAATAGCAACAGAAAAAACTACAAACATGGCTGTCCTTCGCAACGTGCTGGGGTGGGATATTACATACCACTTCATTCTATTGAGTAGGATGGAGTAAATGTAGCATGAAAATCCCGGACATTTGAAGGGTAATCAAAATTCCTCCAAGACAATTTTTATGCCTCTGAATGAGGACGTCTGTTCAGTGTTTACCCTAAAATAGAGCATCCGGAAGCAGTGGCATAACATCATGGTATTCGGACCCAGTGAAAAATGTTTTTTTGAGCCACACACACACACACACACACACACACACACACTCTCGTCATCTTTAATAAATAATAATACGTGTGACGCCGTGATTAATCGAGCTGAAATTTCGTGAATGGTAAAAAAAAACCTCAATGGCACATATCTCCCTGACACACATTGAGTTGTGTTGTACCCTATCATTAAGCACGCGGAGCATTCTAAAAGAAAACACAGTTTAATCCATGTGTAGTTACAGAGACCTGAAATTTCGTACACAGCTTGCACCTGCAAATATCCTCCTTAATAACACTACAGAGTACAGGTTAATGTACACCTCTTTGTACATCCAACCTTCAAACACATCTCATTTGGCCATAATTGACAACTCTACTGAAGCTCCCACTATATCAATACATACTTCTGACAGGACTAGTTTCACAAATATGAGGGTACAAATGCATTGCTATAGGTTTGAAACCCACTTAAAAAGAAAATGAAGCTGTACTCACTCAGTCTAAACTCATTTCACGGCTATTATAGCTTTTTGTCGGCATCAATAGTCAAATTCTTCGAGTGCTCGCGGGGAAGTCTCTTCATTTGGCTGCTCTAAAGGCACGTTCAGGCCGAACGCAGCAGAACCGACAGGTTTACATCCACAACATATGGTTTACGCAGGTGTAGGAGCACCGAGAGACCCTGCATTGCGTCCCGCGGCTCCGATGGGGGACGCGGGGGTAGGGTTGTTTGTGCCGTCGGTGTGCTTTAGTGGAGCTATAACTGGTACACTAGCAGTGAGATGCTACCTGTAGCCTGGGTTTGAGTAAAAAAAAGCGTCTCGAGCTATTCCATTCACTAAAACAGAGGCATATCTAGCGCTTCATTACAGTGCTGTTAATTTTCTTCCTTCCTCCATGGCCCGACACCACACCTGGACCCCGGTTTCACCGTCGATAGTAACGCCGGTGTCATTTGCAGCAGTTCACATGTCTCACTTCAGCTTTAGTTTTGATATTAAACAACAGATAATATTTTAAGTTTCTAGGTTTACTCTTTCTTAATTGCTAAACTTACCAAAAACGATGGTTAAACGTTGTGTTGCACGAAGCTGGGGCAAAGCGTGGCTGGATGTTTTCTCCGGAGATTTAAGCGCATCATAGCGGGCAGAATTTGGTAGGATTTGAAAGCGCATGCGCAGGATGACGATACATGAATATGTCGGTAAGAAGGACAAGCGGCAACGTAATATTACTAACATCAAGGGAAGGGGAGGGGAAAGGGAGCAGGGAGGAGAGACTCACCCTCACTGTTTTGCAGTGAGGGTGAGATGTGAGGTTGTAGAATAAATTGTGCTTATTATGTTGTGTAATCCAGCCAGTATGGTGACAAGTGTGAAGCTTAGCTATAATGGTGGTGGCTGTGAACAGGGGGAATGAGTGAATGGTAGTACCTAAAGCAGGTATTTGGGATTAATGTGTCTAAGGTTAAGCCCAGTATGAGTTTTATCCCACATCCCAAGGCGTGCCAGTGCATCGTATACCAGTATATGTGCAAAAAAAAAATGCTACTGCAAACCCAGGAACTGCCCTGGGCCCGCAGATGCAGCCAGGCCAGCAGAAAGAGCGGGGGCCAGGGAGCCCCAGGCAACCCCCCCGCGGCCGAGCAATCCCCCAGATGCCCCCAAGATCCCAGGCCGAGAGGCAGGCACCGCCCCCCACATACACATCCAAAGAAGCCCCAAGCAGCCGAGCACCCAGCGCATCCCCCCACCGACCAGAACCCCCAACCCCAAGGCCCCCTGCCAGCATCCAGCCACCCCACCCACCCACACCCAAGCACCCAACCCCCTGAGGGAAGGGCCCAGAGAGCCCCCCGCCCGAGACCCCAGCAGAGGAGCCAAAGCCTCCGCCCCGCAGACGGCCAGAGCCGCGCGGAACGGGCAGCCGGCAGGCGCCCGCCGGTGGGCCCAGAGCCAGCAGTGTCCGGACCCCAGGCCAGAAGGACCCGGAATGGAAGCAGCACCGAGAGCAGACTCACATCTTTAATCTTTTAAAGATGGGGACCAGTTTTAAGTCTTTTTGAATAGGCTACTTTTTTTAACCGTCTATTCTTTTTCCCCTGTCCTTTATTGCAACCATATATATATATATATATATATATATATATATATATATATATATTTTTTTTTTTTATTGAGAGCTATAGGGCCCAATCTCAGGACTGTTGTTGCTGTTTGTATGTGCTTTGATTGTTGTCAATAAAAAGTAAAAAATAAAAACCCACCAAAGAGTGTCATTTTTTTTAAAAAAAGGGTCTAAAATGCGACAAAGAAAGTTTCAAAATGGCAACCCCCCCCCCATGACCCCCATTTCCCTCTGCGGCTGGTGATTTCGTAGATACACTGATGACAGCCAGATTTGGACATAGCAGCTTTGTGTACATTTAAAACTGCATAGAATGAATTGGTTGCCTTGGAAACCATTTGTTGACAGTTTCACAAAGGCCGCTTTGAAGTTTTTCATTGAGCTGCTTCCGCTTTCATCTTTAGTCATTCTACAGCACAGAAAAACTCTCAAAACAACACAACTTTTTGAAGCCAACATTTCTACAGAATTTTCTACAGAAATTGTGTCAGGAATATGGAATCATCTGCTCCTCAACGGTCTTTTCAAGACATCATTGAGACAAAAACATTCCCAGCCAAATTGTGGAATCTGGTGAATGACCCGGCCAACAATGCTACTTTCTGGGACAGCAGGGGTGAGATAGTCATCATTAACCAGTTCCTCTTTGAGAAGGAGGTCTTGTCCCAAGGGTGTGAGATTTCAGACAGACACTTCAAATCCTTCCACCGCCAGCTCAACCTCTATGGCTTCAAGAAGCTTCGGTCCAAGGTCATTAAGGGGGGATGTAAATACTTTCAGAACCCCAAATTCAAAAGGGAACACCCTGAACTTCTTCACAAGATGACAAGAAAACCAGTCAAAAACAGGGTCAATGCTGTGGCCAACCAGAAGAGGACTCAACAGCTTCCAGACCAAAATCAGCATGGTGGTGAAGGCAGTAATCCTACCTGCTCATCAGATCAACCTGCTGTTCACTATCAGCTTGGGCAGCATTTACCTGATTTTCACCAACAGCACCTTGAGAATTCCACTCAGTCGTTTTCTCACACTGGTTTTTATCAGTCAACACAGTGTTTGATCCCGTCTGGATTGGAGGAATCCACCCAGGTTCTGACCCCAGGAGAAACCTCGGAGCTGACGCTGGATGATTCAGACATGGAATTATTGTTAAAAATAGCAAATGAGATGATGCAAGGTTATTCTCCCATCAACTGCCCAGTCCAGGTTACTGATGAGGTTAAAAAAACCTGAACTGTCAGAGGACCATGTTTCACCCTGGGAGGTGAGGTCATCGTGCCCAGCACATGACTGAGCCCATAGGTTTTTGTGGTCAACATTTAACACGTTTTTTTTGTTGTTCTATATTTTTATTATAAGAGGAAGTCATTAAATAAAGTGGACATATACTATCATTACTGGTCTTTTTTAAAAAAAACAATATGTGAAACAAAGTGGTATAATTTTCTCTTGTATGACATTTTACTGTATCTTTGCTTCAATATGAAAAGGAGAAAAAACAAACAAAAACCTGAATGGTCCAAAAATGGACGCCATTTTTCTCAGGACTTGTGTCCATTTAAAAAATCAGAACGATCAAATACATCACATTAAAAAGTTGTTTTGTAAAATGTATCAATATCTAAAACTTGCAAAGTGTGAGTAAATTATTATTAAATTATTAAATATAAAATGTGGTTGATTTTATAGTGATGCTTTATTTAATGTGACAGTGTGTTTCTCCAGCTCCTACAACATTTTTCCAGTTGATCAGTGTGAACTACTGCAGTGTCGTCTGTGGCACACACACACACATGTCAGTGAGTGGATGGCCTCCATGGAGAATATTACAAAGCATTTAAAAAAGAGCTGACTCCACTTCTGCATAAGGTCTATAACTATGAACTCTCAGAAGGTGTTCCCCCTTTTTCATGGTCTTTAACCATACAAAATAATTGGGGTGCACTGCAAACAAACATAATGTTACCACCACCAGATGGGACTGTCAGCTCCTGAATCAGCATTAAAACCTAGGATTAAAATGGAGCAGGAATACACAACAATATACACAGTCTGCCGTATAGCGGCTTAGCACCAATCATATAAAGATAAGACGAGTGTGAGCAGAACACACTAGGAAACACAAACTTAAAGACGTGCAGGCAGCAGGTCTATGATGCACTGTAATGGCCAGCAGGACATAAACAGTGTATTCACAGGCAGGCCACGCCCAACGTTCACGCCACAAACAGCAGGGATGCCCACTTCCTGTGTCGTACCAAAGTAGTGACCCCCAGGTCAAACCTTATTATTAAAACTAAATGTGGATTGTTACGATCAAGCTTTGATTGTAAAACATGGATTATTATTCATGGTTCCTTTTTTAACTAATTTCAACTTAATCTAAATCTAACAACAAAACCATGGACGTAAACAGAGACAAAACTGATATAATCCAGACAGTAAGATTAACACTAAAAAGACAGTTTGAGAAAAATACACAAAATCTAAATTGTTAACAAACAAAAATTATATTTTAAATATTAAATAATTCATATATACCTAATAATTCCAATGAAGCAGACACAATAGACCCCTAAATAATATATAATTTGATAATAATAATACAATTTCTACCTAAATAAATGCTTTTGCTATTCTGTACATTACAGGTTGTTAAAGTTAATAGTATTCATAGATCTGCTTGACAATGTCATATATTCTCCTTTTTCTATGATAGTGTAATGTTGCTAGGCGACCAGCCTGCTAACTAAACGTTAGCTAAATACTCTCTGGGTTCTAGACTCAAACACGCTGTAATTACTTGTGATACAGTAAAATCAACACCACTGTGAACATTTGAACACACTGTCAGACTCAGATCCACCTTTTTCACTCAATGATGTTCTGATGAACTTACTGCAGCACTGCCAACAGTAGTTGTTGATGTAACTCACTTTCCTTTACACAGGAGATCTGATCTTTAGATATTGGTGTATTTTTTTATTCAGCCTCTGTTGATCATCATAACTTCATAGTATTTATTCAGACATTCTCAACACAGACACATGGTGATACAGGACTGTGGACCAGAACATGTTATCAGGAGATACAAATGATTTCAGCCTGTCTCACTGTGCCTGATAGAAAATATATCCCCTCTATAATCCTCAGGTGATGGACTAACATCATCTGCTTTATTCTGTACACATTTATCATCATTCATAAAAAAACATGTGAATTAGGAACAGTTTCACTTTTGTGGAGAAGAAGAACATGAGACAGATGTGACCTCATGCTTTGTGTTCTCAGAGGGTTCCACTTTTAGGCGTCCGGAAAGAAGATATGTCGTGTTGACTTCAAAATAGTGTTGGATGAATCTTATAAGATGGGAACAGGTCCTGATAGAAAAAACAGGCTGTGATCAGTGGGAGGGGCCTATAATGTCACTGTAAAATCCTTCACCGTCACATTCTAAATGCTGTATCTTTGCTATTTTTCAATGGATTCACATCAAATTTACATGTATTATTGACCACAAGATGAGCAAAAAGATACATTATAACCCCGCCCAAAACCAAACAGGAAGTCAGTCATCTTGTCTGTCTGTTTCACAGAGGACTCAGAGACACTTCTGTCTATCTCTCTGTCTGTGTGGCTGTCTGTTTTGTATCTGTCTGTCTGTCTGGCTGGCTGTCTGTCTGTCTGTCTGTGTAGCTGTGTGTGTCTGTCTGTCAGTGTGTCTGTCTGTGTGTGTGTGTGTGTGTGTGTGTGTGTGTGTGTGTGTGTGTGTGTGTGTGTGTGTGTGTGTGTGTGTGTGTGTGTGTGTGTGTGTGTGTGTGTGTGTGTCTGTCTGTCTGTCTGTCTGTCTGTCTGTCTGTCTGTCTGTCTGTCTGTCTGTCTGTCTGTCTGTCTGTCTGTCTGTCTGTCTGTCTGTCTGTCTGTCTGTCTGTCTGTCTGTCTGTCTGTCTGTCTGTGTGTTTGACTGTCTGTAGGTGTGTGTGTGTGTGTGTGTGTGTGTGTGTGTGTTTGTCTGCGTGTCTGTCTGTCTGTTTGTGTAGCTGTGTGTGTCTGTCTGTCTGTGTGTCTGTCTAAGTGTCTGTCTGTCTGTCTGTGTAGCTGTGTGTGTCTGTCTGTCTGTGTGTCTGTCTAAGTGTCTGTCTGTCTGTGTAGCTGTGTGTCTGTCTGTCAGTCTGTAGGTATGTCTGTCTGTCTGTCTGTGTAGCTGTGTTTGTCTGTCTGTCCGTCTGTTTGCCTGCCTGTGTGTATGTCTGTCTGTCTGTGTGTCTGAATGTCTGTAGGTGTGTGTGTATGTGTGTGTGTGTGTGTGTGTTTGTCTGCGTGTCTGCCTGCCTGTGTGTCTGACTGTCTGTAGGTGTGTGTGTGTGTGTGTGTTTGTCTGCGTGTCTGTCTGTGTAGCTGTGTCTGTCTGTCTGTCAGTGTGTCTGTGTAGCTGTGTGTGTCTGTTTGTGTCTGTCTGTCTGTCTGTCTATGTGTGTGTTAGTGTGTGTTTGTCTGTCTGTGTGGCTGACTGTCTGTAGGTGTGTGTGTGTTTGTCTGCGTGTCTGTCTGTGTGTCTGTCTGTCTGTCTGTCTGTCTGTCAGTCTATGTGTCTGTCTGTCTATGTTTCTGCCTGCCTGTCTGTGCGTGTGTGTCTGTGTAGCTGTGTGTCTGTGTCTGTCATTATGTGTGTGTCTGTCTGTGTTGCTGTCGGTCTGTCTGCGTGTCTGTTTGTCTGTCGGTGTGTCTGTCTGTCTGTGTAGCTGTCTGTCTGTCTGTGTCTGTCTGTCTGTTTGTGTGTGTGTGTGTGTGTTTGTCTGCCTGTCTGTCTGTCAGTCTATGTGTCTGTCTGTCTGTCTGCGTGTCTGTTTGTCTGTCTGTCTGTCTGCGTGTCTGTCTGTCTGTCTGTCAGTCTATGTGTCTGTCTGTCTGTCTGCGTGTCTGTTTGTCTGTCTGTCTGTTTGCGTGTCTGTCTGTCTAAGTGTCTGTCTGTCTGTGTGTATGTTTGTTTGTCTGTCAGTGTGTCTGTGTGTCTGTCTGTCTGTGTAGCTGTGTGTCTGGCTTTCTGTGTATGTGTGTTTGTCTGCTTGTCTGTCTGTCTGTCTGTCTGTGTAGCTGTGTGTGTCTGTTTGTCAGTGTGTCCGTCTGCCTGTCTGTCTGTTTGTCTGTCAGTGTGTCTGTCTCTTTGTCTTAGTGTCTGTCTGTCTGTCTGTCTGTGTGTGTCTGTCTGTCTGTCTCACAGAGGACTCAGAGACACTGAGGAACCAAACCAAATCCCAAACCCAGGATACAGAGTGTCAGTGAAGGAGGTACAGACGGTGTGGATGAGTGTCATAGAGTCAGAGGAGACTTCATAGAAGGACAGACGTCCATCAGGACAGTCCACATACACTCCTACTCTACCAGAGGAACCACAGGGACAGTAGGTACGTGTGATTATGTTATTGTGTCTGAAGATGTAAAAACCACTAGAACATTCCAGACTCCAGGACTGATTATTAAATCCAAACCAACAATCATTACTGTCTCCTTTCCTACTGATTCCTCTGTAACTCACTGCTATATTAACATTTCCATTCCACTCCACCTCCCAGTAACAGTGACCAGTCAGACCAGTACTACACAGAACCTGACAGTAGTAATCAAATCTGTCCTGATGATCAGGATAAAGCTCCTCCTCCTTCACACATGTCACCATCCTGTTGTTGTCAGACAGTCTGAGGTTTCTGTTGATGGAGTTTGTGTCGAGGTGAATGTGACAGAAATCTGATGAGACACAAAGAAACAACAGTTGATCATGTGATGCTTCATTGTCTCTGTATCACTGACATGTTCATTCACTCAGAGCTTCATGAGGACACTTTGAATGAACACACACACACACTTACACTTCCTCACACCAGCTTTGATCCTCTGCTCTCCTCCATGGTCCGCCCTGCAGGAGCAAACACAGGCAGTGATTTACACACCTAAAGAGTCCAAAGTGCTGCTCAGAAACCTGATGCCATCTCCATCAAGCTCTCCATGTTTCTACTGGTTTGTCTTCAACAGCTTCACCTTCTTCATCTCCTTCAAAGTGTTCCTCTCTTCTTCATCCGCTGTTACACACACACTGGAGACTAGTTTAACTGGTGACCCACTTCATTCACACTCACATTTCTCTATCAATATGTGACGATGTAAAGGTGGAACAACCTGTGTGTACTCAGTGGAACACAGAGAACAAACTACAGAAAAACACACTTTATGTTAATGAGCTAAGGAGTGGGCAGGGACCGTCTACAAAGTCACACCCCCAAAGGAAGCGTCAACAATAACACCAATAACCCTGTGGACAGTCTTTATTAGGGCTCTCTATTTACTACAGCAAAAATAGTTAAGAAGATACTTTATCTTAAGTACTACAGAAGAACTATTAACAAAAATATTGTTTATTTTTATTTTTTTATTTTATTCATATTTTATTTAAAGTTTGTAAATAACCATAATTTAATCTATTATCCTGTAAACCAGGTTCTCAACTGGTCTCACCCTGTGACCCACATTTTGCCACGGTCATTAAATCACGACCCACTTTTTTTAGAACTCAACCAACCAAATTTAGTCTTTCAAAAATAGCTGTCGACAACACACATATATAATTTAAAAAAATATATAAATCTATATATTTTCCTGTGCAACATGCATTTCACAGCATGCCTATCAAAAGAAAAGTTTCTTTCAAAAATAAAAGACAAGTCCAACATGAGAGACATTAACTTAAGTATTTATTTATTTTGACCAGCTGTTCATGACCCACTTTTGGGTCCTGACCCAGGGTTTGCCCCAGAATATGTGCTAAGTCTGGGGGTAGTGAAGCCCACCGTGTTTTTGTAAAAAAAAAAAAAAAAAATGTTAAATGTTGAGAGGAATTGTGAAATAATGACTTATGTGATATTATAAGTATTTATTAATGATAATTAAATGTAGAGTCTTACAAAAAGGCACAATTTTGAAATACGGTTTAACAAACACAGAAAAATACAATTAAAATAAATAATATCAATTGTTTTCACTGAAGTTAAATCCTAGTGAATCTTAAAACAAGACTTTGCTGGTCACATTTCAAAGTAAAATAAATGAACATAATTTAAAAAAGTGCAAACATGGCCAAGGAGTAAAACCAGGAAACTCAGAGGCTTCAGTGATTGACAGCCTACATCATGAAAAACATGAAAGTTATTAGTTATCTTCATCATATATTTTTCATTTTAGTCAGTGTACTGTATTTACATTATTTATTGGTTACTTGTGCTTTCTGCTTCTCAATGCTAGTGCCATGGTGTAGAGTCTAGGGCTGCAACTAATGACTATTTTAATAGTCGACTAGTCATTGATTATTGAAACGTTTAACTGACTAATTGGATGATAAATCGTACAATTATTTACTCTATAATGCTACAATTTTTTTTACATTTGGCTTGGGTCAAATTACAATAAATAAAAACAATAAATAAATGAATAAAACAATCCTCAACTTAAAGTGTAAACAGGTTCCTTACAAACACAAATTAAACTGAATAAATCATCACCAGAATGTGATTCATTAATAACATTTATTTATTATAAAAAGCTACAATATCTGCTGACTCATAGAGCTGATATTTTATGAAACATGTTTGTACATATGGATCACTGCATTAGTGTTATTGTATATCATCTATTTATTTCCTCATTTCTAATGATTATTTTAGAAACAAATAAAAAGCACAAGAAAAAAAAAATAACTACAACAGTGTTTTTATTGCTGCTGAATCCAGTTTATTTTAATAGTGATGAGAATAGGTTAAAATATGGCAAGTTTGGTGCAGTTGCAGAATGCCCTTATTGTGGCAATTAAAAATAGAAAAAAAGTGTAGGTTTCCAGATGTTTATGTTTTGCCAGATTAAACTGATACTGATGTGTTTTATTTTCATAGCATCATATGTGAGTGAGGGGCTTTGATAGATGACATAGTGGTACATTTGTATTTCTATGAGCATTTGCACATCTGTACGTCATAATGCACATGATGACAGTTAGATATTGGTGCAGTGAGTAAATGTATGTATATTACTGGAATTTATTTATTCTTTTGCCATATTATAGTAATCCTGGGGTCGTGATGATGGGGCTCTTGAATATTGTTGCCCAGGGAACAGCGGTGTTAATCTGGCCCTGCCGTGAGGGAAAGGATGTTTATTTATGTGGAAATGTTCTTCTCACTCTCATCCTTGTCTGTTTCAAACACCGTCTAACCTGGTAAAAAACTACACAAATCATCACTGACTCCTAAATCAGAGACACCAGTGCCTGTTTAACTTTAATGTGTCTATAAAGCTCTGTTTGTTTGTAGCGCTGCTGTGCTCTGTGAAAACATGACTCAGCTTTAATCAGCTTCACCTGCTCAGAGTGTTTAAACATCTCATCAGAGCTACAGAACATCTGGATAAAGTTGTTCTGTTGTAGACCATCAATACCAGTGATTGTAGAGTATGAAACATCACAGATTATTGATAACTTCTGATACTGTAAAATATTCTGACCTCGAGTGGTGAAAAAACACTTCTTACACGTGATGTTTGCACATTTATTTTTGTTTAGTCATTATGTTCTGGAATGATGTCATCAGGATCATTTAAATGAGGTTAATTTAAATTAAGTTGATCAAAACTTAATCAATAAACCTGATCAGATTCAGTAAATCATTGATCTCTGAGGGTAAATATAGTGACATTAATGCTGTTCTCATACATCTTTATATGACATGAATAATTAAAAAGGAACAGTCAGAATAATCCATGTCACTACAACTTATATCTACCTTTTAATTGTATTTCACTCATTATTTTAAACATAGATTTTTGTTTAATTATAGTTTTCTTTTTTATTGGTATTTATTTTGTTTCCTCACAGTACAACTTATATCTTCCTTTTAATTGTATCTTTCTTTTTTTTTTCATCCATTTTTGTTTAATTATGGGTTTTTTATTTTCTTATGGTCCATGTGGGCTCCCCATGTTGGTGAACCCTGATTTAGAGAAACTAAAAGCAGCATGAGTTGGCATTTTTTGAAAAAGCTGCTCAATGATCTAAAAAGCAGGCTGAATGCTTCACTCCAATAGGATGTTTACAGGCAGTGGGGCCGTGTGACATCATCAATCACCTGATTTCAAGATGGTGGAACACAGGTTCTTAAACGGTAAAATAGTCCCATTTTTAAAAGTTAATAAAATAAATTTGGTGCATAATAATAAGTTTTGTTTGGTATAGATCTTCTAATAGTATATTTCAATCATTTTAGACCAAACTTGTAAAAAAAAAAAAGTGGACGATCCCTTTAAAGCTGATCACGTGACCCAAGCAGGAAGTCAGTGTTTTGTTGGTGTGACTACAGGGAACCAGTCAGACCATGACCACACTAAAAAACCTGGTGGGTAATAAGTGAAAGTGGACCTGGGAATGCCGTACGAGCTGTGGGACCAACCGTCTGCAGAGGTCACCGACATGAAGAAACAGGTGGACCTGATCATTTAAAACTTTTAGACGACATTTATTTGTTTTTGTTAAAAGTTAAATCAACACAAGAGTCATTCATAATAGGTAATAGTTTAGTGTTTTAAATAACATGTGTTTACTAATGCAGTTGTGTGTGTGGGTGTGTGTTCAGTGTGAGACCATGCTGGAGCAGTACGAGGACGTAGTGGAGGACTGGTACTTCCATCACCAGGACCAGAGGCTGGAGAACTTCCTGTGTGAGAAGCACATCCTGAAGATGTCAGAGCAAGGTGACAAATATAAAGAAAGAGCAGACAATGCAGAGTGGAATCAAAAAAGTACCGTATTTGAGAGTTAAACTTACCAAGTCTCCTTAGTGCAGCAGTTCCTGATGAGAACCACAGGAGATGCTAAATGTACCAACTTAAAAAAAACCAGAAAGACCCTTGAGATACCAGGGGTTCTCAACCGAGACACTGGGAAGTGGTCGACAGAATATTTTCTGAACAATTTGAGCCCATTTTTGCTTATATTTTACCATTTTTTTCTGCAACTACACCAAACTTGCCATATTTTAACCCATTTTCATCACTTTTAATGCATTTTTGCTACATTGCTCCCATTTCTGATACTTCTCCATCAAATTTCAATGTCTTTTCTGTACATTTTTTCCACTTTCAAGACATTTTCAGCACTTATAAACCCTTTCCACCATTTTTACCACCTAATGTTGCATATGTTGACCCATTATTGTCACTTTAACCTCTTTTCACCATATTTCATGCTCATTTTTTTTTCTTCAATTTAACCACATTCATGATTTGTCATGCCCATCATTTGCCAGTTTAAACCATTTGTTCCAATATTGACACTTTGAAACCTTTTTACCACTTTTTCTGTCTGTTTTGGCTGCTCTAATTTGTAAGTTTTAACCAGTTTAGCTCCTCCCAGTTGACTCTCTTCGAGGCGAGCTTCCTTCCTGTTCCCTCGCCGCTGTGTTCCCACAGGTGTAGGTTTGTTTTTATTATCCACACTGAGTGCACAGGTCATGTGACGGGTGGCCCCTGGAGCTGCTCCAGGGTCTCTGGGAGCTGGAGTCCACTCTCCAAAGCACTGGGTTTCTTTCCAGTGACGGCGCAGCCACAGCTGAGTTTTTCCACCAGGCGACAAACCACCACGTCTGTGAAGAAGTAACAGAAGTCCTGAAAGTCCATCCTGAGAGAGAACTGGAGCAGTTAGCATATTTTGACTTTTAAAAAAAGGACATTTGGACTGACCTCAACATCCACAAAGTACTCAATGTTTTCGTGAATCTACTTTGTAACGGCGAAATATAATATAGTAAATAAATAAGTTGTTATTGTTCATAAGGTTTAAAACTAAATGTATCTCTTTATAACAAATACTTGAAGACTGAAGTCACTCCCCTTTATCGTGTCTTATTACAATCTGTCCTTGAAAAATCTCATGTCTACCTTCTTAAAATCTCTCATTCATTGAAACAATGAGAAACATCTAGAAATGAAAAAGAAAGAAAAAAACTCAGGGTTTACAGAATATTAAATAATCATTATATACACTTCAATAAATGACAGTGAAAGTTTACATCACATCGTCTAATGCTGACTGAGCTTTATTCTGTCTGTTGTCTGTGGAGACGAGGAAATGATGAGGTCTAGACCAGAAGAACTTTCTACATTCTCCCAGTGGCTCCTTCACTTTCAAATCCCTCTCTGAACCTCCATGGAGGTTTGATCATCCAGAATGGTCTTCCTGCTGATATTTATTAAATAAATCCACCAGTATTCACAGGCTGTCAAGTTTCACACAATGACGAGTGAGATTTTAGTGACATGATGCGTTCTGGTTAAAAAAACTTGGCTTTGTCCTGTTTTAACGTTAATTTCTACCTTCAGGATGATGTCATCACCTCCATACCAGCAGCTCTCCCTGCACTGTGGCCTCCTAATGCTAGTTTTAATTAACCACAAATTACAAATGAAAACTAACAAGAATTTTGACAAAATACATTTATTTGTAAATATTTCATATCAACCAACTGTCCATCATTTATCTGGGGACATGTCTCATGTTGTAGGTGTTTATCACAGATGTTGATGATGACAGAGGCTCCCACTTAAAACACTGTGGCCCAAGGCAGTGCTACCTTTACCTCAGCTCTCCTTGTCTGTAACAGAAAGGACGTCATTAAAAAGATCATCATGTAAAAAACATTCAAACATCTTGTGATTTTCATCCTTTAAGTGATCACATGATCATATGCAGGTGTTATTATATTATAAAATGCTTTAGAAGCACCACTTCAGTCCATATAAAGCTACAATCTGGAATAACAGCTGTATTTTATACAAGAGGAAAACTTTATTCTTTAAAGATTGGATTGAAAAGGGACAATAATACATTTAATGGATGACAATGGTAATATTTACAATCATTGTGATTTTAAAGATAAATGTTCTCAGAAACAACATTCATTAGTAGTCAGGGCTATTCCTATTGCCTTGATTCATTTCATTAAAGGAATATTACAGTATTCATCAGTATCCACAAAGATCAATAAACTGTTCATTGGTAGTTATTGTTTTTAGACACTGTTATTTATTAAACTATGTTTTCATCTTCAAGTAAAGAGACAAATATTATCTTCAAACTTTTTAGGAAACAGATATTATCAAAATTAGGACAAATATTTATCATTTCCTTTATTTCCTAAAATGAAATAGATTAATTTTAAAACAATGAATGATGGTTATCCATGTAAATATATTTTTAATGATTAGGTTTAATATGGATGATTACAGCTGCATGTTTAGTCAAACTAATAATGAAAGTCAACAACACGTCTTTTTTTCCTGTTCTGTGGTGAAGAGGTTTTAGGAAAGAGTTGATGATTGGCTGCTCACACACACTGTGATACCTGGCTTTGATTAGCATTTGGTTACATTTGCTTTTATTTTGAAGGACCAGGATGTGGAATTTATATGTAGCAATTTGATGATATTTGGAAAACATTTGATACATAAATGTAGTTTTTTAAAATTATCCCAAATGTTAAAGCTTTTAAAATTGATCTTAAAAATGTGTTGAAGTCATTGAAAACATTACAAAACAGAAGAGAAAGTTGTAATGTACCCCTGTTATTATTATTATTATTATTGCTGCTTGGATAAGTGGATTGGTGTGATGTTTGTATATGAATGTAGACTGTACAGACTGATCAAAAGACAATACACAACATTGACAATCATGATAGAAACAGAAAAAACTAAACTTAAAACTAAAATAATTAATTTAACAAAATGTTTAGAACAGACACATTTTACATACTTTATAAACATTTTCAACTCATTTAGAAAATGTAAAAACAGCTTCATTTTAAAATATCTACATTTGTGTTTTACTAAAAAAAAACTTCATAAATCCATAACATATTTGTGTATTTATATGTACAAAAAGAGGGAATAACTTTTAAAATATAGTTTATTTTCAAAGGAAGAAGAAAAGGATTATGTTTCAATGCTTGTTTAAATAATTTACTTTCCTTAAAAAATAAGTAATAAAACATATTTTTTTAAAAAATAAGGTAAAAGCAACTGTAGATTTAATGTGATCTACAGTGATTTTACTGTCAATGCTTGTACAATATTAATCTACAATATCTATTGTTTCTGAGAACAAACCAAACATAATTTAATCATAAATAAATCAACAAATTTCCTCTGAAATCTATTAAATCATCCACAGACCAAATCCTTCAGTCTGTAACTACTTTATTCACTCTTAAATCACCATTAAACACATTTATTCTATAAAAAGTTGGTTGTGACGTCAGCGCAACAGTTGATTGGTTGCCAGGTTGAGTATTTTCCCGCTGATTGTGAGATTATAAAATAACTAACTTAGTGATCAAACAGTGAATAACGTTGGTTAAAGGTGATATTTATGTTTTATTTGGATGATGAACGGATGGTTTTTGGGGCATTTCTGTGGATATTCAACATATTTCATGCGGGGAATCGTCGGTTGTATCTGGCAACCAGCTAGAGTCAGGAACAAAGCAGTGAAATGGAAGACGGACAGAGCTGGATGATGACTACCGTTAAACTAGAAGAAGAAGAGGAAAAGGAACAAATATTATGGAGGGAAGTGAAGCTGAGTATGAGTAAGACGGACAGTGATGATGATGATGATGATGATGAAGGCTGCAGGAGGAAAGCTGTGCTGGAGGAGCTTCGTCATCCCGACCATGTGTGGGACGGAATGTTTGCTCCAAAGATGGAGAAAAGCGGAGAAGAAGAAACGGAGGAGTTTTCAGATGTGTGCTCTGTGAAGGAAGAGGTTAGAACACTCCGTGTGTTTCCATTCATTCACTCACTCACTCACCACATTCATCCGCTGTTACACACACACTGGAGACTAGTTTAACTGGTGACCCACTTCATTCACACTCACATTTCTCTATCAATATGTGACGATGTAAAGGTGGAACAACCTGTGTGTACTCAGTGGAACACAGAGAACAAACTACAGAAAAACACACTTTATGTTAATGAGCTAAGGAGTGGGCAGGGACCGTCTACAAAGTCACACCCCCAAAGGAAGCGTCAACAATAACACCAGCAACCCTGTGGACAGTCTTTATTAGGGCTCTCTATTTACTACAGCAAATATAGTTAAGAAGATACTTTATCTTAAGTACTACAGAAGAACTATTAACAAAAATACTGTTTATTTTTATTTTTTATTTTATTAATATTTTATTTAAAGTTTGTAAATAACCAATAATTAATAGTAATTTCATCTATTATCCTGTAAACCAGGTTCTCAATTGGTCTCACCCTGGGACCCACATTTTGCCACGGTCATTAAATCACGACCCACTTTTTTTAGAACTCAACCAACCAAATTTAGTCTTTCAAAAAAATCTGTCGACAACACACACATATAATATTTTTTAAAATATAAATCTATATATTTTCCTGTGCAACATGCATTTCACAGCATGCCTATCAAAAGAAAAGTTTCTTTCAAAAATAAAAGACAAGTCCATCATGAGGCATTTACTTAAGTATTTATTTATTTTGACCAGCTGTCCACGACCCACTTTTGGGTCCTGACCCAAAGTTTTCCCCAGAATATGTGCTAAGTCTGGGGGTAGTGAAGCCCACCGTGTTTTTGTAAAAAAAAAAAAAAAATGTTAAATGTTGAGAGGAATTGTGAAATAATGACTTATGTGATATTATAAGCATTTATTAATGATAATTAAATGTAGAGTCTTACAAAAAATGCACAATTTTGAAATACGGTTAAACAAACACAGAAAAATACAATTAAAATAAATGATATCAATTGTTTTCACTGAAGTTAAATCCTAGTGAATCTTAAAACAAGACATTGCTGATCACATTTCAAAGTAAAATAAATGAACATAAATAAAAAAGTGCAAACATGGCCAAGGAGTAAAACCAGGAAACTCAGAGGCTTCAGTGATTGACAACCTACAACATGAAAAACATGAAAGTTATTAGTTATTTTCATCATATATATTTCATTTTAGTCAGTGTACTGTATTTACATTATTTATTGGTTACTTGTGCTTTCTGCATCTCAATGCTAGTGCCATGGTGTAGAGTCTAGGGCTGCAACTAATGACTATTTTAATAGTCGACTAGTCACTGATTATTGAAACGTTTAACTGACTAATTGGATGATAAATCGTACAATTATTTGCTCTATAATGCTACAATTTTTTTTACATTTGGCTTGGGTCAAATTACGATAAATAAAAACAATAAATAAATGAATAAAACAATTCTCACCTTTAAGTGTAAACAGGTTCCTTACAAACACAAATTAAACTGAATAAATCATCACCAGAATGTGTTTCATTAATAACATTTATTCATTATAAAAAGCTATAATATCTGCTGACTCATAGAGCTGATATTTATGAAACATGTTTGTACATATGGATCACTGCATTAGTAATATTGTATATCATCTATTTATTTCCTCATTTATAATGATTATTTTAGAAACAAATAAAAAGCACATGAAAAAAAAAATAACTACAACAGTGTTTTTATTGCTGCTGAATCCAGTTTATTTTATATCTGATAGAGTTACATAAAGTTATGGTTGATAAATATCACTGATTTACTATAAATAAACTAGTTAAAATAGTTTCTTCTTTTCATAAAGTGGTTAGCATTAGCGCTTAGACCAGTCTTATGTGTTGGTCACTGTTACGACCCGAAAGGAATGAACATATTTATAAAGGATACGGGAAAACCAGGATATACAATTTTAACATTTTTATTTATGCAGTGCCAGGATTGCTGGGTTTCCACTGTTTGCTGAGGAAAAAGGAGCTATCAACAAAGCCCTAAATCCCATGTCCCAAAACGAACAAAAAAACAAAGAAAGACAAGGTAACGATTGACAAAGTAAGAACTGAAAGTTGGACCTGACGAGTCAGCGAAACAGAGGAAGAGTTTATTATTTTTTTTAACTGTAATGTTATAGAATATGTAGTTATATGATTTCTTAATCAGAAAATTTAAGCATCTGTGAAGTTGTTGTTGCACTTTTGCTTAAACCTGGATTAAAGTTTGAAATTGTTGAATAACAGCCTTATTTACTTTTATTTTGAGATTATTCTATGCATTTTAACTCTTGAGGACAATCACAGAAATAAAGTTGCACTTTTGACAATGAATCTGATGTCTGCAGTCATTTTAAAGTGCATTAAAAAAAATATTGAAAATCAAATCGAAACTTGAATTTTTCTTTTTAAAAATCTGAGATTTTTTTTAGGCAAAATGGCCGAGCTCTATGTTCATGTAAACTGAGATGTGTAAGAATTTGAAGATGCAAGATACTGTTTTATTTCTTGATGTTGATTTATTTTATTTTAAGCTGTTCTTAGGTTTCTATTTACATGATCAATAAAAAAAATCAAGTCAAATTAAATCAAACATTATTCTATATAATTATAACTGTATATAATGTAATACATTGTATTGTCTTCATAGAGAAGGTATTTATGGCTCCAGGAGGACTTTAATCCAGGTGAGATGAGGTTAAATGGTTCCTTGTAGAGTAAAGGTTACAGACCCCTGACCAGGGGAAGAGGGTTAGGAGACCCCACTATCAGAGCTGGACCCTCTGAATTTAATTCCATGGGGTGAAACAATGCAGATGTTAAGTTATGCTACTGTTAAGTTAATTCAAGTACAGAATTTCTGCAAAATAAAAATAAAAAACATGTAACCTGTTGTTATGCTTTGCTTATGTCTTTTAAAATGATATAAAATAAATGACCTGTTATTTCAGCCACTGTTTGAAAACTTAATATTGACACTAAAACATTCAAACATTTTGCAAATCTCATTAAACTACAATACGCTAGTTATAAGTCAACTATTCATCAGCATGTTGATGTGCTTCTTAACTTTAAAGATGATCAAATATTTCCATAGGAATATAATGACATAAAATGGCCTCAATGCTCTGGTTATGATCTCAATAGAAAAATAAAATAACATGAGACATCAATGATTTCAACACCAGTCATTGAGAAATGATCCACTCACAAAGACAGATGAACAAATAACAATTGTCCTTCACTCACTCACTCATCATATCACACTCACCTTAGAAACACTGACATCACTCACTCACTCACACTGATCATGTGTATAGATTCAGCTGATCATAGATTGATGGTGATGATTGTATGTGGTACCTTCTTTTCTAAAGCATGCATGGATCATTATACAACTGATAATTGTTCATTTACTGATCTGTAGAACTGGTGATTTTAGGAAGGAGATGAAATTATTACTGTTACATTATAGTTGTCGTCTGACTGTTGATATGAATTCTTATACTGGACCAGGGAGATAAATGTACTGTCACATGATCAGTGAGTCAGGTTTTAAATGAAGGATTTATATTTAGGCATATATTTCAGCAACAAGACACACAAAAGACATCAGTAGTATCATATTAAGTGTATTTTACTTCATTTACCACTGTGTGATATTAGGATTGTGTTTTTATGAAAGTGAAGAATTAAAAAATGACCAAAGCATTATTGTGTATGATTGGCTAATATAGCATGTTGTGCAGCCAGTACAGTTGTTAAAATATGTGGAGAGCAGCTACACTGACCTGTTGTTGTGCAGTGCTGCCATCCATGTCATTTACACTTCTGTTGATTCTCCTGTGGAAACATAGACATTATATGTTAAGATGGAAACAGAAAACAGTCAATATAAAATACCCTCATTTCTGGTCTAGAACCTGCTACTTCCCATCCACACAACAAATACTTTATATCTCTTAAAAAGACACAGAAAGATGTTCTGTTTCTAAAAAAAACTGTAAATTATTGATAAAAAGTGATTTCATCATAATGAGAGCCAATATGATGCATAAATATTACTTTGGACTCCTGTCCAGGAACTTATAGTTGCGGAAACCCGGTGGCCGGGAAGTGTCAGGTGAATGCATTTAAAGAAACGAACACAAACTCAAAAAAGTCACAACACGAATGCAAAATGGCCACAACGGAAGTGTTTCCGACGGACCGGTATTACAGACGCGGATGTTTTTTAATCCACCAGAACAGAGAAGAACAAGAAGAAGACATCGAAACGCGTATGAAAGTAAGTGAAAGTTGATGAGGATACTCTTATATTTTTCATATCAGTCTATCATATAATACCCGTCCGACTGTAATACCGGTCCGTCAGAAACACTTCCGTTGTGGCCGGTTTGCATTCGTGTTGTGACCTTTTTGCATTTGTGTTCGTTTCTGTAAATGCATTCACCTGACACTTCCCAGCCACCGTAGTTAAGGATTAAAACATGACAATCTCCCAAATCACGGAGATTGTAAAACCGTCTGTAGTTCACATTTTAACCCTTGCGGTGCCGTCTGTGGTCAATACACAGCACATCCAAAGGTTTTTCTCTGCCAAATCACACCATTTGCTAGTCAATAGTGGTGCAACGGATCATCATTGATCCATGATCGGCATGGATCACTCTCCACGGTTCGGCACGCACGTGGTCCACGGATTGGTTGATGGAAGAAATTATTATTATTATTTTTAAATCATTATTAGTAATGCCTCGATGAAGCCTGTTCCATTTGCGACGTCCGTGTGTGTGTTTGTGTGTTTGCTCGCGCGCACGTGACAGAGCGACCGTACCCACACATGTGTGATTCACGCTCCTGCCTGTGTATCTGTGTGTGATTGTGTGAGAGTTGAAGAGAGAGACACACACAGAGGGAGGCAGAGAAAGGAACAGTTCTGTGTGCGTAATAAGTCTGTATGAATGTCGTCATGTCTCCATCCATGTCTTTTAAAGCTCTTATTAAATAAATATTAGCTCTAGTCCAGATGGCCATCCTTGACTATTGTAGGAAATTTAAATTATAAACTCAGATCTGCTTTTTTTTCTTCTTTCATTCTTTTTGATGATGTGGGCATAGGCTCGTTTTTAATTCACTCTCTATGTTTAAAAAAGGTGTCATAACTTGTATTTTTTTTTTATCTCCATACACTTATGTGCATAGTAATTACTATACACTTATGTGTATGTAATTACAGGTAATTACCTGTTTAAAGGATGATGTATCATGCCTTATATTACACTTTATATGATTAAAAATGTTATTTAAGCATTGGATTGACACCTCAAGTTAAATGTTGTTTGTATTTAATGAGCAGAGAAATGTTGCACTAAGTGTTCTACTAAATAAATGGAGAGTAAAGTTATTCGTCTTTTTCTTTTTTTTCTGCTGATCAGAAAAATGATCCGATCCATGAATCAAAACCGTGATACGATCAGAACCGTTAGTTTTTTGATTCGTTGCACCACTACTAGTCAGCATGTCAGCATTACAGACACCAAAGAATTATTAAGTGCTTAAACAGGTCAGAAATACGCTCCGTAATATCACCCAGGCCTAATGTAACCAAAGGAGTAACGTTTTATCTTATAAAGGATATGATTGTATAAACTGTGTGAAATGAGGCGTTTAAACACTGTTTAAAGTAGGATTTTATTATTATGAGTGTGTTACTCAATAACAAACAAATCACTAGACTGATATGATGCCTTGTTATGTAGCAAGTGATGCTAATGCTAAACCACTTTAGTTAAACAAAGTAAAAAGACTGAGACTAAAATAACTTGTCACCCTTTTTGTTTGATGTTAATTGTACTTGGAACCAGTTTGATAAATAACTTATACATTTTTAAAAATTATTAGAAAATGACAGTGTCTTAAATGATCTTTTATTCATTTTTTCTTATTTAGGGCGACAGTTTTAAGTAGGTGAATTAATTTGTTTTTATTAGTAAATAACTTTAAAATAGTCTTAATGACTTGAATTAAAAAAATCGTGATCGTGATTTTACAAATAAAAAATCGTGATATGATGTTTTTCCCATATCGCCCACCCCTAATAAGAGCTAATAAATGTGTTTCACCATGCAGGAAAATGTAATCAGAACAAGGTAATATTAACGTATAATAATCTTACAATTAATAAATCTTGGGTTTTTTCCCCTTCGTGTTGATTTGTCCATATCTGTTCAAATATTTTTTTAAAAACTTGAACATTATAAATTCAGTTAATCACATGAAAGTACATTATCTTACTAAGGGTTATATTAAAAGATAAGTCTTTAACCAAAGCAATGTACAGGATGAGCTTTTAGGGTCCTGCCTATGTTACGAGTCCCGGTCGGTGACCACGTTAACAAAGAGAATGTCTGCAAAACACTGGAAAGTACATGTAGAGTTTAAGAGTAAGAACCACACAGCACTCTTGTCTTTTACCAGATTGTGTATATTAATTCTCTTTGAAGCTCATTTACAATACATTTCAATGTCCAGTACAAACAATTACAAATTAAGTCAAAATAGAATGCAATTCTATATTTATTCATCTTTTGTTATCCAAAATCATATGTAATTACTGCTTATTACATTTCCAGATGACTGATTGTAATATCAGAAATTTACACATACTGCAGCTTTAATGTGCTATAGGTTTCCATGTAAATAGTGCAAAATTCAGTTACCCTTCGGTGCCTCTAGCTACATATATTAAAGGTATTGTACGATGTTTAGCTTCCGGGTGGATCATCAAGACTATTGGTCCTCCTAATTGTCAATCATGTTTACTAAAGGCCGTCGTACGTGCTCGTGCCCGGTGCGCACCGGGTCCTTTGAAAATAGATTTTCACTTACCGGTGGCGAGTCTGACATAGTGGGAAAAGTGCAAATCTTCTTTTGTAAGGTAAGCTTGTATGACCGATGTCCACACCAACTTGTAAACAGAGCTGTCCACGAGGAAAACGGGGCTCGTGCACGCTCTCCCGCACACGTAGATGTGTTGCGCATGCGCGTTTATTTTTATTTTTTTTTCCAAAATGTGGAGAGGGCGTTTCTTTTTGTAAACATCGTCCACAATACCTTTAACTATAGCGGGAATTGCACTAAATATCGCGAGACTACCGTGGCGAGGCGGCTCGGCTCTACCGCTGTTAAAGTCTATAAAACTGACATCACAAGTTGCACAACTTATCAAAACAAAGTGACTTATAAAGTAATGAAAGCCTAAAGCTTTCATAAACAGTTGTTTTAAACCAAGCACTAACCTGTAAAGTACATGTAGAGTGTTAGAGTAGGAACCACGATGCACACTCGTCTTCTCCCAGATTACGTATGAGCGGAAACAGGAAGTGAGTCCACACTAATGTAACCGGGGAACTGCAATCTATAGTGCCGAAGGTTCCGCTCCTCTACAATAGTATTTTTACAGGACTACTTTTACTAAGTACACAATAATAATAATAATAATAATAATAATAATAATAATAATAATAATAATAATAATAATAATAATAATAATAAGTGGCATCAAAACAATTACTTATAAAATAATATCAAATGTGGTTGCATCTTTTGACTATACCATACTTACATGTAAACAAAACAAAAACAAAACAAAGCTCAACTGTCTTACTATAAATATAAATATACCTCCTGTCCTCCATGTTATATGTGATTGTGTTTTAATGTTTCTTGGACGGAGATAAAACTGAAATGTAAATTTTCTCTTGTGGGACAAATAATGGATCTCATTTAATAAACAATTGATGTATGAAATCATTACATGTGTAGATATTATTTAACAGTTTAAATTGACTTTCTTTAGCTTTCAGCAAACACAAATATATCATCAGAATATTTTTTTACTAAAATCAGAGTTAATAACTTGTAAAAAAAAAAAAAAAAAAAAAGAATTTATTTTCAAAGGAAGAAGAAAAACATCATGGTAATGAAATTTCCTTAAAAAATATAATATAACAATAATAATTTAAATAACAATTTTTTTTTAAACAAGGCAAAAGCAACTGTGGATTTAATGTGATCTACACAGTGACTTTATTTTCATTGCTCGTACAATATTAATCTAAAATAGATATTGTTTCTGAGAACAAACCAATGATAATTTATTCATGAATTAATTTATACTCAACAAATTTCCTCTGAAATCCATTAAATCATCCAGAGACCAAATCCTTCAGGCTGTAACTACTTTATTCACTCTTAAATCACCATTAAACACATTTATTCTGACTGGTTTGTCAATTAAGTTGCTAAAAAACGCTGGTTGTGACGTCAGCGCAAAAGTTGAGAGTGGTTGCCAGGTTGAGTATTTTCCCGCTGATTGTGAGATTATAAAATAACTAACTTAGTGATTAAACAGTTTAACGTTGGTTAAAGGTGATATTGATGTTTTATTTGGATGATAAACGGATGGTTTTTGGAACGTTTCTGTGGATATTCAACATATTTCATGCGGAGAATCGTCGGTTGTATCTGGCAACCAGCTAGAGTCAGGAACAAAGCAGTGAAATGGAGGACGGACAGAGCTGGATGATGACTACCGTTAAACTAGAAGAAGAAGAGAAAGAAGAAATATTGTGGAGGGAAGTGAAGCTGAGTGAGACGGACAGTGATGATGATGATGATGATGATGATGATGATGATGATGATGATGAAGGCTGCAGGAGGAAAGCTGTGCTGGAGGAGCTTCGTCATCCCGACCATGTGTGGGACGGAATGTTTGCTCCAAAGATGGAGAAAAGCGGAGAAGAAGAAACGGAGGAGTTTTCAGATGTGTGCTCTGTGAAGGAAGAGGTTAGAACACTCCGTGTGTTTCCATTCATTCACTCACTCACTCACCACATTCATCCGCTGTTACACACACACTGGAGACTAGTTTAACTGGTGACCCACTTCATTCACACTCACATTTCTCTATCAATATGTGACGATGTAAAGGTGGAACAACCTGTGTGTACTCAGTGGAACACAGAGAACAAACTACAGAAAAACACACTTTATGTTAATGAGCTAAGGAGTGGGCAGGGACCGTCTACAAAGTCACACCCCCAAAGGAAGCGTCAACAATAACACCAATAACCCTGTGGACAGTCTTTATTAGGGCTCTCTATTTACTATAGCAAAAATAGTTAAGAAGATACTTTATCTTAAGTACTACAGAAGAACTATCAACAAAAATAGTGTTTATTTTTATTTTTTTATTTTATTCGTATTTTATTTAAAGTTTGTAAATAACCATAATTTCATCTATTATCCTGTAAACCAGGTTCTCAACTGGTCATTAAATCACGACCCACTTTTTTTTTAGAACTCAACCAACCAAATTTAGTCTTTCAAAAATAGCTGTCGACAACACACATATATAATATTTTTAAAAATATAAATCTATATATTTTCCTGTGCAACATGCATTTCTCAGCATGCCTATCAAAAGAAAAGTTTCTTTCAAAAATAAAAGACAAGTCCAACATGAGAGACATTAACTTTTTACTTTAACAAGTATTTATTTATTTTGACCAGCTGTTCACGACCCACTTTTGGGTCCTGACCCAGGGTTTGCCCCAGAATATGTGCTAAGTCTGGGGATAGTGAAGCCCACCGTGTTTTTGTAAAAAAAAAAAAAAATGTTAAAAGTTGAGAGGAATTGTGAAATAATGACTTATGTGATATTATAAATATTTATTAATGATAATTAAATGTAGAGTCTTACAAAAAGGCACAATTTTGAAATACGGTTTAACAAACACAGAAAAATACAATTAAAATAAATAATATCAATTGTTTTCACTGAAGTTAAATCCTAGTGAATCTTAAAACAAGACTTTGCTGGTCACATTTCAAAGTAAAATAAATTAACATAAATAAAAAAGTGCAAACATGGCCAAGGAGTAAAACCAGGAAACTCAGTGATTGACAGCCTACAACATGAAAAACATGAAAGTTATTAGTTATTTTATCATATGTATTTCATTTTAGTCAGTGTACTGTATTTACAATATTTATTGGTTACTTGTGCTTTCTGCATCTCAATGCTAGTGCCATGGTGTAGAGTCTAGGGCTGCAACTAATGACTATTTTAATAGTCGACTAGTCATTGATTATTGAAACGATTAACTGACTAATCGTATGACAAATCGTACAATTATTTGCTCTATATTGCTACAATTTTTTTTTACATTTGGCTTGGGTCAAAGTACGATAAATAAAAACAATAAATAAATGAATAAAACAATTCTCACCTTTAAGTGTAAACAGGTTCCTTACAAACACAAATTAAACTGAATAAATCATCACCAGAATGTGCTTCATTAATAACATTTATTCATTATAAAAAGCTACAATATCTGCTGACTCATAGAGCTGATATTTATTAAACATGTTTGTACATATGGATCACTGCATTAGTAATATTGTATATCATCTATTTATTTCCTCATTTATAATGATTATTTTAGAAACAAATAAAAAGCACATGAAAAAAAAAATAACTACAACAGTGTTTTTATTGCTGCTGAATCTAGTTTATTTTATATCTGATAGAGTTACATAAAGTTATGGTTGATAAATATCTCACTGATTTACTATAAATAAACTAGTTAAAATAGTTTCTTCTTTTCATAAAGTGGTTAGCATTAGCGCTTAGACCAGTCTTATGTGTTGGTCACTGTTACGACCCGAAAGGAATGAACATATTTATAAAGGATACGGGAAAACCAGGATATACAATTTTAACGTTTTTATTTATGCAGTGCCAGGATTGCTGGGTTTCCACTGTTTGCTGAGGAAAAAGGAGCTATCAACAAAGCCCTAAATCCCATGTCCCAAAACTAACAAAAAAACAAAGAAAGACAAGGTAACGATTGACAAAGTAAGAACTGAAAGTTGGACCTGACGAGTCAGCTAAACAGAACAAAAAGGTGCAGTTCCAGGTTAACCCTGTACAGGGCCCACGGAGCTGAGGCCACACCCAAACTAACGTGCGTGCACGTGGTAACTTCTTTAAAATGTTTAATTACATAAAATAGGGGTTTGTTTTTTACATTTAATTGTTGCTTCATCTTCATCATTTCACCACACATAAAGACAGGACAGATACAAATAAATTAGATTAATAAAAGTAAACACACACAAAAAATCATACAGTACATCAAGCAAAAATAATGAATAAATAAATAACACACATCTAAATAGAAGAGTCTACGCTGTAAGCCCGAACGTTCAACTTCATCCATACAGCACTTTAATTTAACTATTATCAAAAAGTACAAGTAGACAGTCATCCAACCTTTTAAGTTCTGGAACATTTTGACTTTGAAGTTAATCAATTTTTAAAAAAAATAAAAATTGAGGTAATCGATTGCTCAAATTTTTTGAGTTCTAGTAACTTATTTGGGTTTACAGTGATATAGGGCCCATTACATTTTTGGCTAAATTGGCTCCCATATTTTCCTAACTTCGACCATAGTCTGACTGTAATCTTTTCCATGGTGCATAAACTGTAGGGTTGGGTTCATTACGTTTTTCCTTTAAAAGTCAAGGAAGTTAAGTTTCTCTGTGTTGTTTTAGACGAAAAATTTAATTGGAAAGCTCATATTGATTATGTACAAAGAAAGGTCAGCAAAAGTATTGTCATTTTATATAAAGTTAGAGATGTGTTTGATTGCAGCTTGTTGAGGAGGATTTATTCCTTGATGATTCTCTCATATTTCAGTTATTGTACTGAAGTCTGGTGTAACACATATATCATTACCACATTACAATCATCAGTAAGAAAGGTTACAGAGAGCACACCAATCATATATTTATTGATAATAAACTACTTAAATTTAAGGATCATGTCGAATTAGAAATTCTGATTATTATGTGGAAAGCTAAACAAAAAAAAATTTCTAGACAATGTTGCACATGACGTTTGCCATAGAAGAAAATATAACTTCTGGAATATGTTTGTATGGACATCATTAAAACAGAAATCTCTGTCTGTTTATGGAATTAAACTGTGGAATTTAAACGTTGTATAAGTTTTTACAAATTTAAGAAAATGTACAAAGACAAAATTCTCAGAGGTTATGAAAAAAAATTGGAAACACATGAATATAACTGTAGAACTCTAAGAGAAATGATGGTGTTTTTGTTATGATTTGTGACCTGGTGATGAGTTAAGGTGGAATGTTGTGGAATCTAATTGATTTCATTTTTAAGTTGTTATTAGGAACAGATAATACAAGATTTATTTTTCCTCTGTTTCTTTTTGTTCATATATGGAAAACTGAATTTCTCCATGGAGATGAAAAAACATTACAAAAAAAAAAAAAACTGTTTTAATCTTTAAATTGAATGTAAGAATGTGTGTCTTTGTGTGTTAACCCTGAGGTGGACTGGCGACCTATGAGTGGTGTACCTTTAAAGACTTTTTAAAACTTATTCAAATAATGCAATGGGCTCTGGCGCCCTCGTGTGGCCTGGAATAGCAAAAGCATAGATAGTTAAAAGATTTTTAATTAATATGTGGGAATTTTCATTTTTTTTAAATTACTTTACAAATTAAAGTAGAATATAGAAAACTAAAAACACTTATTAAATTAATGAGTTAGACTAACAAAACACTAAAACATTAAAATAAACACCTAAATAATATTAAAATTATGTGTAAACAAAAATGGCCTCAATTCCTGATGAAAAACGCAGTAAATTAAAAACAAATAAAATGACAGCAATAATATTCCATTATTATCATATATTTATAAAATATTAATATAATTACTGAAAATATAACATCAAACCTGGAGTTAATGACAGGTGTTACAGGCACGGCCTGTCTCTTTAAGAGAGGTGTTGCATTGTGGGAGGTGGCGGCATAACCGGGTTGTTTACGTGTGGGTAATGTAGTGTTTCCGGTCAGTCCGGGTGTAGATGTTCTCCGTGTGTGCTCTCTCTGTAAAGTTATCATGCAGCGTGTTCATGACCATAAAGAGAGGATTTAAGTACATCATACCCTCAGATACCTGCCTGGGTTAGGGTTAAAAATACATAACCCAAAAACAATGCCAAATAAAAACTTTTGGAGAACAAGACAATGAAAGTAATGTAAAACACAAAAAAATAAATAAATCAAAAAACAACAAAATGAGGGGAAAAAACAATAAATACACCGTCAAAAGCTAAAAGAACAACAAAAGTAAAACGGGGAATAGTAAACAACTCAAAAACAAGTATAAGCGTAGATATGTACCGGTATGTGTGTTTTATATGTGTAAGTTTAAGTTAAATCCTTTTGAACATCCTCTCTCGCTCCCTGTTCTGATCGATGCTCGACTAGCCATGCCTGTAACGTTTCACTGCGCATGCTCCGATCATGCCGATGTGGCCGTTGTCTTCCAGACCTTCCTGACGTCACCCAGAGTTTAGGATGAAATAATGAAGCTTTTTATGGTTTTACAGCTGTTTGGTCTTTATAGTGGAGTCAGTGTGGAGGAAGGAGATAGACTTCTCAACAAATGTGAAGGTAGGATTATTTTAATCAGGCTCTACTACTGTGTATCAACAGAGAGTAATGAGTCATTACGTGTTTATAACATGTGTAATAATCATATCCAAACATAATGATACAAATCTATTTATACTGATAAAGCAACAGGGAATGCACTCACCCCTGAAGGTGTGCTATGGTATCTGCCACTAAGATGTTGATAGTAAATATAATACTTCTTTTTTTCTTCTTCTTGTTATTAATTGTAAAATGAATGAATCTGTGATAACCACATTTATTTATTTAAATAATATCCAGTGTTATCCAGGAAGTTCTATCATTATTCGCATCTTAAAAATTTAAATCCTTGTTTTAATCAGAAATAAAAATGCATTAAAAAGTGACCACAAAACGGTGGAAAAGGTGGTAAAATGGGATTTTAAAAAAACACAGAAAATTGTTAAAAGTTGCAAATTAGAGAAAAGTAAAAGAAAAAAGAAAAGAAGGGGAAAAAGAGGGGGGGAGGGGTTGCAAATTAAAGTGACCAAAAACGGACGGAAAAAGTGGTTAAAAAAAAAAAATAATACATGACTCAATTGTCAATATTGGAACAATGAGTTTAAACTGGCAAATAATAGGCATGACAAATGGTGAATGTGGTTAAAATGGCAAAATAAGTATGAAATATGGTGAAAAGAGGTTAAAAGTGACAATAGTGGGTCAACATATGCAACATTAGGTGGAAAAAGTGGTGGAAAGGGTTTATACTGTAAGTGCTGAAAATGTCTTCAGCGTGGAAAAAATGTGCAGAAAAGGTAATAAAAATTTGTTGGAGAAGTGACAGAAATGTAGCAAAAAATGCACTAAAAGGAGCAAAAAATATGGCAAGAAATAGTGATGAGAATAGGTTCAAATATGGCAAGTTTGGTGCAGTTGCAGAATGCCCTTATTGTGGCAATTAAAAATAGAAATAAAGTGTAACCTTTTAAAAAAGAAACATTTTGGCTTTTCTTCAAATCTCATAAAAGTAAAGTTTGCAATCACAAATGTTATTTTAGAACAGTAATGATAAAGCTATTTATTAATAAAGTTCAAAGAAAAAAGAGCAGCTGTTAATGGATCTTCTTCATCCTCTAGTGTGTAAGTTCTTGACGGTGGAGCTGCAGGAGGCGCTGGAGAGGACAGGTCGGTCCAAGGAGGTGCTGGAGTTGGGGGAGGTGCTGGACACGGGCAAGAGTAGACGCAATATTAAATAGTACACGTTGTAAGAACAACACACTCATCAACCATAATTATCCTTAAATAGCTTTAGAATGCTTAGGATTTTAAAGCATTGCATCGTGGGTAGTTGATGATCTGTGTGTTGATGTTTAGGGAGACCCGTTTGACTGAGGCCGTGGACAACATCTGTGAACGCATCCTGCAGTACAGCGTTCACGCATAGAGGCCTGGAAGTCTACGCTACGCCAAGGTCAGTCCACCGCCTCATTGTTACCTTTAAACAATCCTCCACTGGTTTTACAAGTTTGGCCTAAAACCTTTGAAATGTAATTATTAGAAGATCTATGCCTAACCAAACCATATTTGTTTAATTATTGTTTTTTTTATTTGGCTTTCATAAATAATGATGCATATTTACAGATATTGTACATGATATGAGTGATAACACGTGTTATAAAGGCTATTTTACACAATAGGTGTGGCTACAGATTTATACTTGTTCGTTGGTGTACCATGGGCACTAAAAGTCTGGGAACCACTGATCTACACAACTAAAAAATACAAACATGTAGAGGCAGCTCAGTGGGAGCACTAAACAGAAACTAAAACAGAAACATATAAAGAAGCATAAACTGAATATAGGTCATTTTTTCACTCCAGTGTATTTTGCCAGATCAGCATTTCTTTGAGAGAAATTGTCAGGTTTCCAGATGTTTATGTTTTGCCAGATTAAACTGATGCTGATGTGTTTTATTTTCATAGCATCATATGTGAGTGAGGGGCTTTGATAAGATGACATAGTGGTACATTTGTATTTCTATGAGCATTTGCACATCTGTACGTCATAATGCACATGATGACAGTTAGACATTGGTGCAGTGAGTAAATGTATGTATATTACTGGAATTTATTTATTCTTTGCCATATTATAGTAATCCTGGGGTCGTGATGATGGGGCCCTTGAATATTGTTGCCCAGGGTACAGCGGTGTTAATCTGGCCCTGCCGTGAGGGAAAGGATGTTTATTTATGTGGAAATGTTCTTCTCACTCTCATCCTTGTCTGTTTCAAACACCGTCTAACCTGGTAAAAAACTACACAAATCATCACTGACTCCTAAATCAGAGACACCAGTGCCTGTTTAACTTTAATGTGTCTATAAAGCTCCGTTTGTTTGTAGCGCTGCTGTGCTCTGTGAAAACATGACTCAGCTTTAATCAGCTTCACCTGCTCAGTGTTTAAACATCTCATCAGAGCTACAGAACATCTGGATAAAGTTGTTCTGTTGTTGTGGACGAGATCATCAATACCAGTGATTGTAGAGTCTGAAACATCACAGATTATTGATAACTTCTGATACTGTAAAATATTCTGACCTCTAGTGGTGAAAAAACACTTCTTACACGTGATGTGTTGCACATTTATTTTTGTTTAATCATTACGTTCTGGAATGATGTCATCAGGATCATTTAAATTAGGTTAATTTAAATTAATTTGATCAAAATTTAATCAATAAACCTGATCAGATTCAGTAAATCATTGATCCCTGAGGGTAAATATAGTGACATTAATGCTGTTCTCATACATCTTTATATGACATGAATAATTAAAAAGGAGCAGTCAGAATAATCCATGTCACTACAACTTATATCTACCTTTTAATTGTATTTTACTCATTATTTTAAACATAGATTTTTGTTTAATTATAGTTTTCTTTTTTATTGGTATTTATTTTGTTTCCTCACAGTACAACTTATATCTTCCTTTTAATTGTATCTTACTTTATTTTTCTCATCCATTTTTGTTTAATTATGGGGTTATTTTTATTTATTAGTATTTTGTTTCCTCACAGGAGTTACAGGAACTAATATTTTCTGAAAAAATTGATTAATATTTCTAAAAAAATGGAATTTGAAAAAACTGATGTGGAAAACAGAAATTGGTTTAAAAAAAAAAAAGCATATGCATTTAAATGTATGAAATATTTTTAAAAATCGTAAATTGAACTGAAATCACAATATCTGTCAGAAAAATCGCAATGAGGTTTTTTGTCAAAATGGTGCAGCCCTACAGGTAACATTTGTTACCTGTATTTATCTCTGTGAGTTTGAGTAAAGTAAATCAGATTTTAAACAAAGCTCATTGGTTAATGCGAGAAGAGGCCTGAGGGCCCCTCTAATGGTCCATGTGGGCTCCCCATGTTGGTGACCCCTGATTTAGAACAACTAAAAGCAGCACGAGTTGGCATTTTTTGAAAAAGCTGCTAAAGGATCTAAAAAGCAGGCTGAATGCTTCACTCCAATAGGATGTTTACAGGCAGTGGGGCCGTGTGACATCATCAATCACCTGATTTCAAGATGGTGGAACACAGGTTCTTAAACGGTAAAATAGTCCCATTTTTAAAAGTTAGTAAAATAAATATGGTGCATAATAATAAGTTTTGTTTGGTATAGATCTTCTAATAGTATATTTCAATCATTTTAGACCAAACTTGTAAAAAAAAAAAAGTGGACGATCCCTTTAAAGCTGATCACGTGACCCAAGCAGGAAGTCAGTGTTTTGTTGGTGTGACTACAGGGAACCAGTCAGACCATGACCACACTAAAAAACCTGGTGGGTAATAAGTGAAAGTGGACCTGGGAATGCCGTACGAGCTGTGGGACCAACCGTCTGCAGAGGTCACCGACATGAAGAAACAGGTGGACCTGATCATTTAAAACTTTTAGACGACATTTATTTGTTTTTGTTAAAAGTTAAATCAACACAAGAGTCATTCATAATAGGTAATAGTTTAGTGTCTTAAATAACATGTGTTTACTAATGCAGTTGTGTGGGTGTGTGTTCAGTGTGAGACCATGCTGGAGCAGTACGAGGACGTAGTGGAGGACTGGTACTTCCATCACCAGGACCAGAGGCTGGAGAACTTCCTGTGTGAGAAGCACATCCTGAAGATGTCAGAGCAAAGTGACAAATATAAAGAAAGAGCAGACAATGCAGAGTGGAATCAAAAAAGCACCAGGATTGGAAAGTACCGTATTTGAGAGTTAAACTTACCAAGTCTCCTTAGTGCAGCAGTTCCTGATTAGAACCACAGGAGGTGCTAAATGTACCAACTTAAAAAAAAACCAGAAAGACCCTTGAGATACCAGGGGTTCTCAACCGAGACACTGGGAAGTGGTCGTCAGAATATTTTCTGAAC
This sequence comes from Gouania willdenowi, assembly GCF_900634775.1. Classification (NCBI taxonomy): domain Eukaryota; kingdom Metazoa; phylum Chordata; class Actinopteri; order Blenniiformes; family Gobiesocidae; genus Gouania; species Gouania willdenowi. The sequence continues at coordinate 716,619 of NW_021145056.1, read as the reverse complement.
AATTTGAGCCCATTTTTGCTCATATTTTTACACTTTTTTTCTGCAACTACACCAAACTTGCCATATTTTAACCCGTTTTCATCACTTTTTCTTGCCATAGTTTTGCTTCTTTTAATGCATTTTTGCTACATTGCTCCCATTTCTGACACTTCTTCATCAAATTTCAATGTCTTTTCTGTACATTTTTTCCACTTTCAAGACGTTTTCAGCACTTATAAACCCTTTCCATCATTTTTACCACCTAATGTTGCATATGTTGACCCATTATTGTCACTTTTAACCTCTTTTCACCATATTTCATGCTCATTTTTTTTTCTTCAATTTAACCACATTCATGATTTGTCATGCCCATCATTTGCCAGTTTAAACCAATTGTTCCAATATTGACACTTTGAAACCTTTTTACCACTTTTTCTGTCTGTTTTGGCTGCTCTAATTTGTAAGTTTTAACCAGTTTAGCTCCTCCCAGTTGACTCTCTCTGAGGCGAGCTTCCTTCCTGTTCCCTCGCTGCTGTGTCCCCACAGGTGTTGGTTTGTTTTTATTATCCACACTGAGTGCACAGGTCATGTGACGGGTGGCCCCTGGAGCTGCTCCAGGGTCTCTGGGAGCTGGAGTCCACTCTCCAAAGCACTGGGTTTCTTTCCAGTGACGGCGCAGCCACAGCTGAGTTTTTTCCACCAGGCGACAAACCACCACGTCTGTGAAGAAGTAACAGAAGTCCTGAAAGTCCATCCTGAGAGAGAACTGGAGCAGTTAGCATATTTTGACTTTTAAAAAGAGGACATTTGGACTGACCTCAACATACACAAAGTACTCAATGTTTTCGTGAATCTACTTTGTAACGGCAAAATATAATATAGTAAATAAATAAGTTGTTATTGTCCATAAGGTTTAAAACTAAATGTATCTCTTTATAACAAATACTTGAAGACTGAAGTCACTCCCCTTTATCATGTCTTATTACAATCTGTCCTTGAAAAATCTCATGTCTACCTTCTTAAAATCTCTCATTCATTGAAACAATGAGAAACATCTAGAAATGAAAAAGAAAGAAAAAAACTCAGGGTTTACAGAATATTAAATAATCATTATATACACTTCAATAAATGACAGTGAAAGTTTACATCACATCGTCTAATGCTGACTGAGCTTTATTCTGTCTGTTGTCTGTGGAGACGAGGAAATGATGAGGTCTAGACCAGAAGAACTTTCTACATTCTCCCAGTGGCTCCTTCAGTTTCAAATCCCTCTCTGAACCTCCATGGAGGTTTGATCATCCAGAATGATATTTATTAAATAAATCCACCAGTATTCACAGGCTGCCAAGTTTCAGAAAATGATAAGAGTGAGATTTTAGTGACATGATGCGTTCTGGGAAGAAAAACATGTCCTTTTTTAACATGACTTTGTCCTGTTTTAACGTTGATTTCTACCTTCAGAATGATGTCATCACCTCCATGACAGTGGCTCTCCCTGCACTGTGGCCTCCTAATGCTAGTTTTAATCAACCACAAATTACAAATGAAAACTAACAAGAATTTTGACAAAATATTATTTGTCAATATTTCATTTCAACCAACTGTCCATCATTTATCTGGGGACATGTCTCATGTTGTAGGTGTTTATCACAGATGTTGATGATGACAGAGGCTCCCACTTAAAACACTGTGGCCCAAGGCAGTGCTACCTTTACCTCAGCTCTCCTTGTCTGCAACAGAAAGGACGTCATTAAAAAGATCATCATGTAAAAACATTCAAACATCTTGTGATTTTCATCCTTTAAGTGATCACATGATCATATGCAGGTGTTATTATATTATAAAATGCTTTAGAAGCACCACTTCAGTCCACATAAAGCTACAATCTGGAATAACAGCTGTATTTTATACAAGAGGAAAACTTTATTCTTTAAAGACTGGATTGAAAAGGGACAATAATACATTTAATGGATGACAATGGTAATATTTACAATCATTGTGATTTTAAAGATAAATGTTCTCAGAAACAACATTCATTAGTAGTCAGGGCTATTCCTATTGCCTTGATTCATTTCATTAAAGGAATATTACAGTATTCATCAGTATCCACAAAGATCAATAAACTGTTCATTGGAAGTTATTGTTTTTAGACACTGTTATTTATTAAACAATGTTTTCATCTTCAAGTAAAGAGACAAATAATATCTTCAAACTATTAGAAAACAGATATTATCAAAATTAGGACAAATATTTATCATTTCCTTTATTTCCTAAAATGAAATAGATTAATTTTAAAACAATGAATGATGTTTATCCATGTAAATATATTTTTAATGATTAGGTTTAATATAGATGATTACAGCTGCATGTTTAGTCAAACTAATAATGAAACTCAACAACACGTCTTTTTTTCCTGTTCTGTGGTGAAGAGGTTTTAGGAAAGAGTTGATGATTGGCTGCTCACACACACTGTGATACCTGGCTTTGATTAGCATTTGGTTACATTTGCTTTTATTTTGAAGGACAAGGATGTGGAATTTATATGTAGCAATTTGATGATATTTGGAAAACATTTGATACATAAATGTAGTTTTTTAAAATTATCCCAAATGTTAAAGCTTTTAAAAGTGATCTTAAAAATGTGTTGAAGTCATTGAAAACATTACAAAACAGAAGAGAAAGTTGTAATGTACCCCTGTTATTATTATTATTATTATTATTATTGCTGCTTGGATAAGTGGATTGGTGTGATGTTTGTATATGAATGTAGACTGTACAGACTGATCAAAAGACAATACACAACATTGACAATCATGATAGAAACAGAAAAAACTAAACTTAAAACTAAAATAATTAATTTAACAAAATGTTTGGAAAAGACACATTTTACATAGTTTATAAACATTTTCAACTCATTTAGAAAATGTAAAAACAGCTTCATTTTAAAATATCTACATTTGTGTTTTACTAAAAAAAAACTTCATAAATCCATAACATATTTGTGTATTTATATGTACAAAAAGAGGGAATAACTTTTAAAATATAATTTATTTTCAAAGGAAGAAGAAAAGGATTATGTTTCAATGCTTGTTTAAATAATTTACTTTCCTTAAAAAATAAGTAATAAAACATATTCTTTTTAAAAATAAGGTAAAAGCAACTGTAGATTTAATGTGATCTACAGTGATTTTACTGTCAATGCTTGTACAATATTAATCTACAATATCTATTGTTTCTGAGAACAAACCAAACATAATTTAATCATAAATAAATCAACAAATTTCCTCTGAAATCTATTAATCATCCACAGACCAAATCCTTCAGTCTGTAACTACTTTATTCACTCTTAAATCACCATTAAACACATTTATTCTATAAAAAGTTTATTGTGACGTCAGCGCAACAGTTGAGTGGTTGCCAGGTTGAGTATTTTCCCGCTGATTGTGAGATTATAAAATAACTAACTTAGTGATCAAACAGTGAATAACGTTGGTTAAAGGTGATATTTATGTTTTATTTGGATGATGAACGGATGGTTTTTAGGGCATTTCTGTGGATATTCAACATATTTCATGCGGGGAATCGTCGGTTGTATCTGGCAACCAGCTAGAGTCAGGAACAAAGCAGTGAAATGGAGGACGGACAGAGCTGGATGATGACTACCGTTAAACTAGAAGAAGAAGAAGAAAAGGAACAAATATTATTGAGGAAAATGAAGCTGAGTATGAGTGAGACGGACAGTGATGATGATGATGATGATGATGATGAAGGCTGCAGGAGGAAAGCTGTGCTGGAGGAGCTTCGTCATCCCGACCATGTGTGGGACGGAATGTTTGCTCCAAAGATGGAGAAAAGCGGAGAAGAAGAAACGGAGGAGTTTTCAGATGTGTGCTCTGTGAAGGAAGAGGTTAGAACACTCCGTGTGTTTCCATTCATTCACTCACTCACTCACCACATTCATCCGCTGTTACACACACACTGGAGACTAGTTTAACTGGTGACCCACTTCATTCACACTCACATTTCTCTATCAATATGTGACGATGTAAAGGTGGAACAACCTGTGTGTACTCAGTGGAACACAGAGAACAAACTACAGAAAAACACACTTTATGTTAATGAGCTAAGGAGTGGGCAGGGACCGTCTACAAAGTCACACCCCCAAAGGAAGCGTCAACAATAACACCAATAACCCTGTGGACAGTCTTTATTAGGGCTCTCTATTTACTACAGCAAATATAGTTAAGAAGATACTTTATCTGATTTATGTTTTCATAAATATCCAGTAATAATGTCATTAATTAGTAATAACTTTAAAAAATAACTATAGTACTCTGAAAACAACTGACAGTCTTTGTTGGGTCTGCCCTTTTAAATGTATATAAATGTATGAAACGTGACTTTCTACCATTTTTATAAACTCTGAAAACCACAGGAAATAGTTAATATTTTTCCTTTAAGTACTACAGAAGAGATACTAACACAAATACTGTTTATAATTTTATTTTATTATTATTTTATCCCGCCCAGCGCCCAATGAGAGCTGGAGTTTGGCACCGGCAGACCCCGTGACCCTGAACAGGGATAAGTGGGTCTGAAAATGAATGAATATTATTATTCTATTTAAAGTTTGTAAATAACAATACTGTAATTAAAGAGTAATTTCATCTACTATCCTGTAAACCAGGGGTTCTCAACTAGTCTCACCCTGGGACCCTCATTTTTCCACGGTCATGAAATCACGGCCCACTTTTTTTTGGAATTCAACAACCAACCAAATTTAGTCTTTCAAAAATAGCAGTCGACAACATATAGTATATGATATTTGCAAAATGTTTTAATGTTTTAGTGCAACAAGCAATGGCTGATGCATGTGTTTTATTTTTGTCTACATGTGGCTAAGTTTTACTGCGGTCAAGCCAGCCGTGGTTCGCATTTGTCTGGTCAAATCAGCCGCACGCTGTTTTCTTGTGCACGAATATACTGACGGTATTCACAATGAGACCGCCCTGAAGAGCTGCTGGAAGAGAGAAAAAAAACATTTAAGAATATTTCACCCAACTTTGACATGGAATAAGAGGATAATTTTCTATGAGTAGTCAATGATTCATATTTCACTGAATTTGATACTTCCTAGACTACTTGCATGAATAATATTGAGTACTTTTACTCTTTACTTTTTGAGTAATCTTTTGTCAAAATCCTGTCCAAATCACATATTTAAGAATATTTCACCCCAATTTGACGTGGAATAAAAAGATAATTTTCCATAAGTAGTCCATGATTCATATTTCGTTGAACTTAGTACTTCCTAGACTACTTGCATGAATAATATTGAGTACTTTTACTGTGTACTTTTTGAGTAATCCTTTGTCAAAATCCTGTCCAGATCACATATTTAAGAATATTTCACCCTACTTTGACATGGAATAAAAAGATAATTTTCCATAAGTAGTCCATGATTCATTATTTGTTGAACTTAGTACTTCCTAGACTACTTGCATGAATAATACTGAGTACTTTTAATGTGTACTTTTTGAGTAATCCTTTATCAAAATCCTGTCCAGATCACAAATTTAAGGATATTTCACCCTACTTTGACATGGAATAAAAAGATAATTTTCCATAAGTAGTCCATGGTTCATATTTTGCTGAACTTAGTACTTCATAGACCACTTGCATGAATATTATTGAGTACTTTTACTCTGTACTTTTTGAGTAATCTTTTGTCAAAATCCTGCCGTTCACAAATTTAAGGATATTTCACCCAAGTTTGACATGGAATAAAAAGATAATATTTTATAAATATTCCATGATTCATATTTTGCTGAACTTAATACTTCGTAGACTACTTGCATGAATAATATTGAGTACTTTTACTGTGTACTTTTTGAGTAATCTTTTGTCAAAATCCTGTCCAGATCACAAATTTAAAGATATTTCACTTAATTGTGACGTGGAATAAAAAGATAATTTTCCATAATTAGTCCATGATTCATATTTTAATGAACTTAGTACTTCATAGACTACTTGCATGAATAATATTGAGTACTTTTACTCTGTACTTTTTGAGTAGTCATGTCAAAATTCTGTTCCAATCACAAATTTAAGGATATTTCACTTAACTTTGACATGGAATAAAAAGATAATTTACCATAAATAGTCCATGATTCATATTTCATTGAACTTAATACTTTATAGACTACTTGCATGAATAATATTGAGTACTTTTACTGTGTACTTTTTGAGTAGTCATGTCAAAATCCTGTTCCAATCACAAATTTAAGGATATTTCACTTAACTTTGACGTGCAATAAAAAGATAATTTTCTATAAGTAGTCCATGATTCATATGTTACTTAACTTATTACTTCATTGACTACTTGCATGAATAATACTGAGTACTTTTACTGTGTACTTTTTGAGTAATCCTCTCTCAAAATCCTGTCCAGATCACAAATTTAAGGATATTTCACCCAACTTTGACATGGAATAAAAAGATAATTTACCATAAGTAGTCCATGATTCATATTTCACTGAACTTAATACTTCCTAGACTACTTGCATGAATAATACTGAGTACTTTTACTGTGTACTTTTTGAGTAATCCTTTATCAAAATCCTGTCCAGATCACAAATTTAAGGATATTTCACCCTACTTTGACATGGAATAAAAAGATAATTTTCCATAAGTAGTCCATGGTTCATATTTTGCTGAACTTAGTACTTCATAGACCACTTGCATGAATATTATTGAGTACTTTTACTCTGTACTTTTTGAGTAATCTTTTGTCAAAATCCTGCCGTTCACAAATTTAAGGATATTTCACCCAAGTTTGACATGGAATAAAAAGATAATATTTTATAAATATTCCATGATTCATATTTTGCTGAACTTAATACTTCGTAGGCTACTTGCATGAATAATATTGAGTACTTTTACTGTGTACTTTTTGAGTAATCTTTTGTCAAAATCCTGTCCAGATCACAAATTTAAAGATATTTCACTTAATTGTGACGTGGAATAAAAAGATAATTTTCCATAATTAGTCCATGATTCATATTTTAATGAACTTAGTACTTCATAGACTACTTGCATGAATAATATTGAGTACTTTTACTCTGTACTTTTTGAGTAGTCATGTCAAAATCCTGTTCCAATCACAAATTTAAGGATATTTCACTTAACTTTGACGTGCAATAAAAAGATAATTTTCTGTAAGTAGTCCATGATTCATATGTTACTTAACTTATTACTTCATTGACTACTTGCATGAATAATACTGAGTACTGTTACTGTGTACTTTTTGAGTAATCCTCTCAAAATCCTGTCCAGATCACAAATTTAAGGATATTTCACCCAACTTTGACATGGAATAAAAAGATAATTTACCATAAGTAGTCCATGATTCATATTTCACTGAACTTAATACTTCCTAGACTACTTGCATGAATAATATTGAGTACTTTTACTGTGTACTTTTTGAGTAATCCTCTGTCAAAATCCTGTACAGATCACATATTTAAGGATATTTCACCCAACTTTGACATGGAATAAAAAGATAATTTTCCATAAATAGTCCATGATTCATATTTCGTTGAACTTAGTACTTCCTAGACTACTTGCATGAGTAATATTGAGTACTTTTACTGTGTACTTTTTGAGTAATCTTTTTTCAAAACCCTGTCCAGATCACAAATTTAAAGACATTTCACTTAAATTTGAAGTAAAATAATAACGTTTTTTTCCATAAGTAGTCCATGATTCATATTTTAATGAACTTAATCCTTCATAGTAGTGTTGTAGTAGTCGAGACCGGTCTTGGTCTCGAGACCAAATTTTAAAGGTCTCGGTCTCGGATCCGGAAGCATTTTGACTCGGGCTGCCCGGACTCGAGATTTTCACTCAAGACCGTTCGAGACCAGCACTAATTCCTGCTGTTTTTAACCTTTTTTATAATGTGATAATAACAAGGAGAAGAACGGGATAAAACAATCCTTTATTCATTCTTTAATCCACCCCGTATAATGACCGCAACCTTCCTTAGTGTGTCTCTGTGTCTCTGTGTCTGTGTGTTGCTACTAGGGATGTAGCGATTAATCGTAAGGCAGTTAAAAATCGATTCATAGGTATCAAGGTTCACATCGATGCTGTGAAAATTGAACCGTAGTACTTTTTTTCATCTATCCAGAAGTGTTGGCGGCGAGCGAAATCTGCTACTACTTTCTTTCTGGCCGGCTTCTACTCTTAAACATAATCATAAATTATTCCTTACCCCTTTAGCACCGAAAGAATATCTGTAATATTACATGAATATCTGTAAAAGTCACATTTTTAGGTTAGCTCTGTCTGCTAGCATTGCATCTCTTCTTCACTGTTAGATTAGCTGCATGCCAACCGGCCACTGGGTTACCAGCGCCCTCTACTGGTCCAAACAAGTATCTGACCTAAATACAGTGCAGACTGTATTTGTTTTTTTAAAGTCCAATTGTTAAGGCACAAAATACATTTTCAGTTGCACTTTTAAAAGAGAAAAATAACTATTATGCAGTTTTATATTGTTTACTATAGAACCAGAATTTAAATAATAAGCTTCTTCTACATTTGTATTATTCCTTTATTTCATTCAAGATTTATTTTTAGTTAAATTGCATCATTTTGAATAGTTTATCAAGGGATTCTTTTGACAATGAAAAATAGTACAGTATTTTCCCCCCAAAAAAATAAAGGATTACTTTTCAGTCATTTATATACAGTCCCATTTTGTAAAATTAATAATGAGAGAATCGTATCGTGAACCCAGTATTGTGAATCGAATCGTATCGGGAGTTGAGTGAATCGTTACATCCCTAGTTGCTACGGTTTCAGTTTGGACCGCGGAGCAAAAGGGAGATAGAAACTAATCACTTGTAAAAATCCCAGTAAAACTGGAAAACAATCACCATGAATAAATATTATCTCCCTGGTAAAGACAGTAGCTCTAACAACACGTAAAATGATAAACTGGTGATATTACAGCCTGTGAATGCAGGTTGGGGACGCATTTACTCCACCTCTGGGTCCTAGTGCCAGTCGTCCAATGAAGCCTGTTTTGTTTACCGAGGTCCGTGTGTGTTTAATAAGTCTGTGTGTGTTTCATAAGTTCGTGTGTGTCCGTGTAAAAGTCTGCATGTTTATGCCTCTGTTCATCCACTCTTTTCATTATATCCATGTTTTTTTTAAGGCTCATTTTAAATAATGTTGGCTTTTTTTTTTAAAGTGGCGTTTACATATTTAGATATATGTTTCCGACAATATAAACAGGTTCACAATATAACTATTTTTTATAGTTTCTGTTTCCACTGTATCCAGAATAATAATAATCTTTCTCAACAAGAACTATTGATTGATTTGCCACATGACTGTTCCAGGGTTTGAGTTTGTTTTATTTAGTTTCACCATCTTATTTCTTGGCAGAAATACTTTTAAACACTTGCTGTACATTCAGCTGACATAAAAATCTTGTTTTCAAATATGTAGAATAATTGTGAATTTATCAGTAGCAGTAGTAGTTTTAATATTTTAGTAAATTTTTTACAGGCAGCTTTTTTTCTCTCGTCAAATGTATTTAAAAGAAACTAAAATTAAAGAGAGAATGTTATTTAACTGTTGAAATTCTGTACAGATCACAAATTTAAGGATATTTCACCTTACTTTGACGTGGAATAAAAAGATCATTTTCCATTTTCGACAGTGATGATCAGAGAGCGTTTAAACTCCACAACACTTCAGAGCACATGCACTGAGGTGTACCACAATATTTAATACTACAATTTCTCTAATTTAATGCCTTTTTTCTCAAATGTAAAGCTTTTAAGGCCTTAGATTTGGCTACATCACATTGGTTTGTGTGTACACGCGTGCAGTTCATGCTTCTGATCACACCGCTTATGTCTCCTCCGCTGGCGGACACCACTGATACGAGGCTCAGCTGCTACACAGACCACTGTGTGTAGTTGCTGTAGCAATCTGAAGCTAGAGTTGCCGCATCTATTGGACTATAACTGTTTGATTTACATAAATCTAAGATTACCTGATGGTCGTGTACTATTTTAGAGTAATTACGCTGCAGGTTCACTGATAAATTATCAGAACTGACTGAGTTATCTGCTGTTTTATATCCATGCTAACGCTAACCTCTGCAGCAGCAGCTGACAGACACACAGCCAAATACACATGCATATGTCAATATATCGAGGCTTGAAAACTTCCGCGTTCATTTTCTTATGTTGTCCGGTTAATTTATGTATTTATTGATGATCGGCCCAGATATAAATTAGTGCTACATTACCTTGTTTCAGTGACACTTGTATAAACAGCATGTGGATGCTTTTGGTTCAGATGCTGCATCATTGAAGTCGTACTGCTGTGGTATGACAGGTATTGTTTACAGTAAACACATGATTGCACTTTGTTTTCTTCATTTTTGAGGATGTATTGATCCCAGACTTTAGACGTTCTCTGTCGTTTACTCTCCACATTGGCGCTAAATGCAGAATGTTTGTTGTGCATTGATGATGCTCTAGCGGTATGCGGTCCCTGCACATATAGTGCGCGTCATAGGAATGTAACAATGCTTCGAGGCACAATTTTTGCCTCGAGGAATTTTTGTAATCAAGTTCATTAAGTAACTATGAATCCTTTCAGTCCTACACACAATCATTTACATATATATCAACTCCCAAAAAACAACTGTCTTTCAGGTATCAGGCATTAAGGGGGGGTATCATGTTTTTCAGGGACATTCTATAACATACTCAAATAGCTATGCTACCCACGCGTGCGTGTGCCGGTGACAGGAAAGAGAGAGTTGATCACTTATTTTCCTTCTTGCTTCATTTTTACGGTTTAAATGATCAACTTACGGAGATATCAAAGGATGAGTTCACTCAGAATGTGTTATGATCAGTAGTTACTGTGGTTTTCAAGAAGTTAACCGCTTTAATTTTGCCCCGATAAATTAAGGAAGCCGTACAACCTCGGCTGCAGCCGTCTATACTGAAGCGGGAGGGAGCAGGGAGGGGCTACAGCCTCCGATCTACGGACACTAAAGGACGAGGGATTTGTCGCAGGTTTTTGCTCGACCTCATCGCTCAAATTACACGTTGCCTGTCACCGACGCATGCACGCACGCGCGTGCGCTTACCCGTGCTACTGGTGCTATAGTCCAGAATAGGGATTGCATTGTGTCTGTGTACTTTCAAATAAGCTCTTATTTTAAAGCAGGCATCTGAAAAGGCAGCAGCTACTACAATGAGCAGAGTAAACCAATCAACACGCACTTATCGCTCATCTGTTTGTTGTGACTGCAGCTGATTTGATGGAACTGGAAGCGGGTGAGGGGTACATTTTTATTTTATTTTTTATTTTAATGCATACATTAATGAGTACAGATAACATAAGCCATGGGTTTCTTACAAAAGCATTTAAAATAAGTGGGTGCTGTGGGCTGAACTATGGAAGAGAACATAGGAGGGGGAGGGGCTCTGCTGTGGGGCGGTGGGTGGTAACGAAAGGTCCGAGGTGTCTCCAGGAGCTGGGGCTGTTCCTAGGAGGACTCAGGCATATTTACACCTAAAATGGATGCTGTCAGAATTTTTAAAGATTACTCAAACATACATGAATGAACCAAGGCAACACTCCAGGTATGTTTTTAATGAATGACATAGTAACATGATATAAATCTTGAAAAAGTCGATTTCACATAATACCCCCCCCCCCCCTTTTAAATAAACAGTATAAACACCAATCTGTAACATTTAACAAAGTGTTAGACTTTGAATTGCGTGAGTGATGAAAAGTATCTTGCAGTTTTATTTTTTACATAATACCCCCCCCTTTAAAGGTGTCATTTGTTATGTCATAATTGTTTTGTTAATTGTATTGTATTTTGTTTATTGATTTTTGATTAGTGTTATTTAATTTATTTTATTTATTATTCTGTTATGTTATTCATTTTCGTTTGCTTTGTGCTTTTTTTTTAATTTATATTTATATTTGGCTTTCCTGTCACAACACGATGAATGTGTGGATGATTGTAGTTGTGATTGTGGTATGAATGTATGGGGGAGTGGTTGGGGTGGGATGGGGGCTGGAAACCAAAAAAAGAAAGCAGAGGCTGAAATAACAGGTAATTTCTTTTATATAATTTTAAAAGACGTAACAAAAATATTTTCAATAACAGCAAATCATAACAACAGTTTACATGTATTCTGTGTTTTTTATTTTGCAGAAAGGCTGTACTTGAATTAAGTTAACAGTAGCATAACCAACTTATCATCTGCATTGTTTCACCCCATAAATTAAATTCAGAGGGTCCAGCTCTGATAGTGGGGTCTCCTAACCCTCTTCCCCTGGTCAGCGGTCTGTAACCTTTACTCTACAAGGAACCATTTAACCTCATCTCACCTGGATTAAAGTCCTCCTGGAGCCATAAATACCTTCTCTATGAAGACAATACAGTGTATTAAATTATATACAGTTAAAATTTTATAGAATATTGTTTGATTTAATTATTCTAAGAGTTTAAAATAAATAAAATAAACTGACATCTAGAAATAAAACAGTATTTTGCATCTTTCATAATTGCATAATTTCCTTCAATAAGTTGAAAATATAAAATTATGAACAGTATACAAAGTATTTTTAAATTAGGTGAAATGTAGTGCAACATTTAACAAGAACTATTACACTTTTTTAAGAAAGTATGACAAAATTTAGCAGCACCTGTAAACAATAAAAACTGGGGATGTAACGATTAATCGTAAGGCAGTTAAAAATCAATTCATAGGTATCACGGTTCATATCGATTTTCTGAAAATTGAATCGCAGTACTTTTTTTAAACAGTAGAGGGTGCTATATATTTATCCTTCTCTAGTCCAAATGCTGAGGCAGAGGGCGGAATCTGCTACTACTTTCTTTCTGGCCGCCTTCTACTCTTAAACATGTTCATAAATGATTCCTTACCCCTTTAGCACTGAAAGAATATCTGTAAAGTCATGTTTTTCTATTAGCTCTGTCTGCTCGCGTAGCATCTCTTCTTCACTGGTAGAATAACTGCATGCCAACCGACCACTGGGTTACCAGCGCCCTCTGCTGGTCAAAACAAATATCTGACGTAAATACAGTTCAATGACTGTTTTTTTTTTTTTTTTTAAGTCCAATTGTTAAGGCACAAAATACATTTTAGTTGCACTTTTAAAAAGAAAAAGAACTATTATGCAGTTTTGCATTATTTACTATAGAACCAGAATTTAAATTAACTAGTACAGTGCCCATCAGAAGTATGCATTCATGTGGGAACATAGATATATTTGTGGGTGCAAAATGTGGGTGCAATTTTCCTGGTTTAATTCTATGAGACGCGTACATGCTAAATGTGTTTGTTGTTTTTTTTTTGTTTTTTTTTTTTTTTTCTTTTTTAAACTCACTTTTATATTTTTTTGTTTGGTGTATTTTTCTGTAATGTACTTTGTATCTTTTTGTTGTGTGTTTCTGTATTTTTTGTATAATTATTGTTTTTGTTGCCATTATAGTGATTCTGGAATCATTTTGTGTATTTTTGTATCTTTTTTAGTGTAGTTTAGTGCATTTCTATTGTTATTTTGTGTATTTTTGTATAAATATTTAGTTTTGTGTATTTTTAGTCATTTTCATGTTTGTTGTTTGGTGTATTTTTCTGAAATGTATGTTTTTTGGAGTAATTTTGTGTGTTTTTGGAGCCTTTTTGTATATTTTTATGCATTTCTGTTGTCATTTTGTGTACTTTTTGTATAAATATTGTTTCGTTTTTTGTTTTATTTTACTCATTTAGTATATTTTTACTATAAAAACTGTGTGTGTGTGTGTGTGTGTGTGTGTGTGTGTGTGTGTGTGTGTGTGTGTGTGTGTGTGTGTGTGTGTGTGTGTGTGTGTGTGTGTGTGTGTGTGTGTGTGTGTGTGTGTGTGTGTGTGTGTGTGTGTGTGTGTGTGTGTGTGTGTGTGTGTCTACATCCATCTACTCCATGCACGCACATCAGCCGTGTGCTGTTCATTTGTCTTTTTGTGTATAACTGTTTTTGGTTGCCATTATAGAGTGATTCTGGAGTAATTTTGTGAACTTTTTGTATAATTATTGTTTCGTTTTTTTGTTTTTTTTTACTCATTTAGTATATTTTTATTATAAATAAAAAAATACCTTGTGTGTTCCCGTGAAATGTTTGAGACGCTGATAACCAAACTCCATAGACATTGTAGCGCCAATCAGAAAAGTAACAAAACAGCGCAAAACAAAACGTAAAGCTCCAAATGACATGAGTAAGTAAATTAAAGTGTTATCTACAATTCGGCTGTCTTTTTTATAAAAACAAAAATCATTTTTTTTACCTTTGAACCGAGTGATCAGAGCTTAACTTCCATGCACGGCACCACAGAGAATCCGCAGTTTTCCAGATAGAATATTTAACGGGTTGGGAAACGTGTCTGCAAAAGACTCACCAGTGGCTGACGGTTTCAAATGATCTATTCAGAGAGCTCCGTGTTTAGGTCAAGTCTATCTTCTTCTCTCTCAATCGTGTTTACAGTCCGTGTCTGCTTTGCTGTGAGCGCAGCGATTGGCTCTGGCTGCACACGTGACTCTTGCTCGCATGAGGAGCTGTGCAGTGAAATAGATATAGATGGTGTGCTAGCGCCTTCTCACACCCTGAGGTCAAAAGCTGAATAGGTTTCATTTCGGGGCCGTCCAGAAGTGAAATAAAATTAAAATAAACATTTGGAAAATTACCAAATTACTCCAAAATAACAGATACACACACTCGGGGTATTTGGAACCCGTTGACCGAGTTTCAGGTCGAACTAGCACCGCATCTGCGAGATATTTGCTTCACACACACACACACACACACACACACACACACACACACACACACACACACACACACACACACACACACACACACACACAGACATTCCTTGCTTTTTAGTTAGATAGGCTTCTTCTTCATTTGTAATATTCCTTTATTTATTTCAAGATTAATTTTTAGTTAAATTGCATTGTTTTGAATAGTTTATCAAGGGATTCTTTTGACAATGAAAAATAAAAGGAAAATAATACAGTATTTTCTATTTTTTTCCCCCCAAAAAATAAAGGAATATTTTTCAGTCATCATTTGTCTACAGTCCCAAATCGTATCATGAATCGAATCATCTCGGGAGTTGAGTGAATTGTTACATCCCTAATAAAAACTATTAACAAAATTTTGAGAAAGTATAGCAAAATTTAGCAAATTTTCCCTTCTCATTTTTGACTAAAACTGGTTGCTCAGGCCCTCCAGCAGCAGCACTAGCCATGCTGCAGCCGTGCTGACATCAGCTTACTCAGTGTTATGATGAGGGCACTAGAAAATCTGTTTCATTTTTTCCAAGTTCCATGTTTTCTACTTTAATTTTTTTAAATTCTTTTTTTTTGGAAATATTAATATTTTTTTCAGAAAAAAAAATAATACATAATATAATACACAATAAGTGGATTTATGATTAGCAGATTTAAGTTGAAGTGACATTGATTATTCTGACTGCTCATTTTTAATTATTTATGTCATATAAAAATGTATGAAAACAACATTAATGTCACAGTCACCATATTTCCCCTCAGGGATCAATGGTTTACTGAATCTGATCAGGTTTATTGTTTAGGTTAATTTAAATTAAGTTTATCAAAACTTAATTTAATTTAACTTAATGACATCATTCCAGACCATAATGATTAAATAAAAATGAATTGACAAGGATGCATCAGTTTGTTTCACCACTAGAGGTCAGAATATTTTACAGTATCAGAAGTTATCATTAATCTACATGTTTCAGACTCTACAATCCTTGGTATCGATGGTGTCGTCCACAACAACAGAACAACTTTATCCAGATCTTCTGTAGCTCTGATGAGATGTTGTTTAAACGCTCTGAGCAGGTGAAACTGATTAAAGCTGACTCATGTTTTCACGGAGCGCCGCAGCGCTTGATGAGAAAAGGACAGAGTTTCACAGGCACAGCAAAGTTAAACGGGCACTGATGGTTCTGTATTTAAGAGTCAGTGATGATCTGTGCAGGGTTTTTTTGGCAATTTTAGAGTGTTTGTGTTTTAGGCAGTGTTTAATGCAACCAGGGCAGGAAGGGGGAGGGTGGTGCACTTCAGTGGTCCCCGGAACATTTCCCATAAAAAACATTCCTTACCTCACAGTGACGGTATTTTGTGTTGATTCTGTTCCTTTTTGTGTTTAACCGTTTTCATTGGTCGATTCTTGGATTTATAGTTCCCTATTAGTGTGTTGAGCTGCAGCTGAGGGGAGGGGCTTCACGTGTGTCTGTTTGTGTCTGCAGCAGCGAATAAAGTTGTCACTTGAAACAGGTGAGGGAAAAAAACTGGAGATGAACCATAGATATATTAAGAGATGAACACGGCGCTGTTAATATTCATACTTTTGCAAGTGCGTACTGTATCCGATATTCACTTTTTGGTATCAATACTTTATTCAGTATCAAGTTTTTTGACAACACTTGTCCCCACACAATTAAAATCTCTCTTTTCTTCCAGAATAGTGTTTTTGTTGGTTTAGTTTCTTACCAGGGATTTAAAACTTAAGGTTAGCCACAGGTGCAGGAAAGTTGATGGTCAGTAGATGTTGCAGGAGGTGAAGTAGGAATGTGCAATATTTTATCGTTTATGATTTATCGTCAAAAATGTTCTCACCGTTAAGAATTTGTCATCCCATGATGTAAACGATAAATTCCCATGTTGGAAATTAGCGAGGACCAAGGGCCATTTGTTCCTCAATTTAGCCAAGAATGCCCCAAAAAAACGTGTTCCACAGGCCAAAACTGTCCCTGTTTGTTGTCAACTTATTATTCTCTGGAGCGGAACATTGTTTACGGAAGCTCTGACGTGCACCTCCACCGCCCCCCTCACACACCGCCGTCTGTCTGTGTGTGTGAGGTGTTCGTCACAGCTACCAGAAGCTGCCGTGCTGCGATACATCATAAACCACTGTTGGGTTAAAACCAAACAACCATCCAACAAAGGGAACCAATCCATGTTCCTCCATCAGATCCACCCAAAGTTCCACAAACACGGGGACAGAGATGAACCTGTAGCAACGATTATGAACTGAAAACTCAACTAAAGCTAATTATGCTAAGCTAACCCACTTAATTTCACGTGTTCACAGACAAAGCTGGTCCCATTAGACTAATGTAACTATTGAGATTATTACACCTAAATATACTGAATGATTAAATCATCAGCTTGATCTGGTTAAATTATAAGAAATCATCGTTATTTATCAGTCATAACTTTATGTAACTCATTATCAGATAAATGAAACAAGATTCAGCAGCAGTAAAAACACTAATGGAGTTAGTTTTGCTTTTCATGTGCTTTTTTTTTTTTTTAGAAAATAATTTTATTTCAAATCAGGAAATAAATTAATTACATACAATAACGCTAATAGAGTGACCCACATGCACTAATATACTGTATATAAGTGCATTGCATTTTTTTTAAACATGTAATTATTATTATTTTTTTTAAATTACTATCGAAACTGATTTCATTGAATTCTTAAGACACCGCGGTGCAAGGTATTACTGTATTACCGCCTAAGCTACAGTTACAAGCAGTAACACAATCAGAAGGAGGTCATCAGTTAGACAGGTTACCATTTAAAGCACAACTTGTCTGTTTGCTCCTTTTCAGCAAACCAATCTGAGCTTCTCCTCATATTTTCTCCTCATTATTTAATAATATGTAAATAATCTTCAAATCCCTTCATTTGATCAGAGACAAGTGCTAATGTCCATTCTGCCACTGAGCTGTGGAGGCAGTGATGCTTTGGTCAATGTTCTGCTGGTAAACTTTGGTTGCTGACGTCCATGTGGATGTTCTATTGAAGTTGATCTCCTACTGAAACCTAATGCTATGTCTGATCCATCTTTAACAGCCACTGTTCTTTCTAGGAACACATTTAGAAACAAATGTTTGTTTGGTTCCTTCTCTGTGTTTAATCTCTAACTGTTCTACAGGACTCTGGAAGCCAGAACAAAGTGACACCTCAACGTTCTCAGGACCATGAAGCTCAGCCACAACAAAGAAACAAATCTAAGAGAAAAACTTCAGAGCAAAGAGTTCAACAGCAGAGCCAAGCTGGAGTTAAAGCTAAACATACATGTGACCAGTGTGGGAAGGACTTTAGCTGTAAATCATCCCTCACTAGACATCAAAGAATCCATTCTGGATCAAAGCCATTTAACTGTGACCAGTGTGGAAAAGCTTTTAACCACAGTTCTAACTTAATAAGACACAAAGTCGTTCATACTGGAGTTAAAAAATTTGAATGTGATGAGTGTGGAAAGAGTTTTAGTCAATCTGGATCCCTCAGTCTACATGTCCTCATTCATCGTGGAACCAAAGCTCACAGATGTGAACAGTGTGGAAAGACTTTCACACAAAGATCATCTTTAACGCTGCACATGAAGACTCACTCTAGAACCTTGTTGTTTCGCTGTGACCACTGTGGGAAAATATATAAACACAAACAAACCTTCACTGAACACCTGAGATCTCACACTGGACATGAAGTGTGTCCCTGTGACCAGTGTGACAAAGTTTTTACAACATATCAACAGTTAAAACATCACCAAATCAGCCACTCATCAGAAAGACCTCATAAATGTGACACATGTGGAAAATCTTACAAGAGGAAATATAACCTGAATCGACACCAACAAGTTCATGAGAAGAATGTTTTCAGATGTGACGATTGTGGGAAGACCTTCAGCACTTCATCTGTTCTCCACTCACATCTCTGTGTGGATGGAGACATGGAGCAGGAATCATCTTCAGATCCCAGACGACACCTTCTGGTTCCAGTGTTGGACTGAAGAACCCAGAGATCAGGCTGCACAGGATTCCAACATAAACCTGCTGTCAGCTGGAAAATGGACACCAACAGTTCAGGAAGTTGTTGATCTGGTCTGGTTAAATAAATAAATGTGACACATTGATTCCAGTGCTCATTGTTTTTTTTTTACACTGTGATTTTCTTCATTTGAATCATCACTGAAAGAATACAAATATCAGGCAATTTAAAAGAAAGTATCAAGAAAATCTCTTTATGTTGTGTGACAATTTTGAAAGTATGTGATATTGTTATTGTGTGTATTTAATCAAAATCATGAAGCTCAAATGGTAGAGCGCTAGCTGCACAATTGGACAATTTTTACACTCCCTCACACAAAGGAAAAGATGCAAAAAGCAATAGTGAAATATCATAGACAGTGTCACCTGTACCTCTATATAGATATTTCTGGTGTATTTTAACAGAGTCACTAGACGTGCTCCTTGCTGTGAGCTGGACTCAAACCCACAACCTGCTGCCAACACAAAGCCTGGGTCACACACACTCACACAGCAGGATAATAATAAGATTATTATACCTGTGTAAGTGAGAGGTTCCCACATCCTCCAACTGTGTTTTCTCACTGTAACATATCAGGAAAATGTGTTTTTATTTTACATTATCAACTACATTATAATTGTTATGTATTTGTTTGAGATGTGCTCTTGTATTAATATGTACTTTAAGATTAAAAGTGACAGTTAATGTAGTCTATCATCAAATATCTTTATTTGCTCTGGTTTGCAAACTGGACATTTCAAAAGGGCAGACAGTAAAAAAAAATACAAATAAAAATAATAACAGAAAATACTTATGTAAGAACTTTTAGAAAATAAAAAACAGTAATATTTATTGAATTATGTCGATCAAAGTGTAATAAATGCAGTTTTTTAAAAAGGAAAATAATTCACTATAATGTACATTATACTGTTGTCATGTTTTTGCTCACCTTCAAAAATTAGAATTAAAAAAATTAACTTAGACTTTAAACATATTAGAAAAAAGACAATTTAAGAATTACATTTTTCATGTTTTTTATTGTGTAATGTCCCTTCATGCACCAATATCTTTCCTCTTTCTCACTGTACTGTGTACAGGACCATGTGTGTGTAAATATCTACTATTGTTTATTACCCTGTTTATTTATCTACTGCTGCTGAAACACTGTAAATTTCCTCTTTGTAGGACAAATAAAGGTTATATTGTTGTATCCTAAATGTAACGCTTAATGATAAATTAAAAATAAACAGGTACACATAGTCATTTACTTGGGCAAACAATGCAAAAAAATCCTCAAAACTATTTACACATCTTAACTACAACTGTTAGTGTATAGAGTTACTGTTACTTTAACAGATGTCTTCATGTGTTAAACTTCAAATACACTGGTGTGTGTGTGTGTCCCTCTTTTCCAGCAGCATTTAAAGAAAAAACTGCAAACAGGGTCGATATAAAATATAAACACAGAAAGAAGAGAGAATATACAATTATTATTTTCAAAACTCATTTTATTACACATTTTTGGCATTCAATTAACAAAGTTTTCCACACTTCGTACATACAGTAATTATGTACAAAAAACAGGATCAGGGATAAAGCAAAACAAAAGAAAAATGACAATAACAGTATCAAAAATAGTAATAGTAGGAATAATAGTAACAATAGTGTTAAACAGATAATCAAGAGAATATATAAACATTTACAAAATTGGTTGAACAGGAAGTCGTGTGAGGAAAGAAGACGAGTCTATGTTTGAAATAAAGTTTTTTAAACATTTCACAGGAATGTGAAAAGAAACCAGAGATTCCAGAGAAAACCCTGATAAAATCTAAAACATTGCATAGTGATCTTTTTAACATCAAGTCCACAAAGTTCCATGTTGGTTTGTATTCTGTTGCCCCTAACAACAGCACGGATCGTTTGGTTCTACTGATCCTGACGCGTCACCGTACCCCAACCATCATCATCGTAGTTTTCTGATGCTTGTTTCAGTTTAAAATGTTGGTCTACAGAAGATTTAGATGAAGAATTGTGAGCCTGTTTCTCTGTGCAGTCTTCATCACATGATGCTGGTTCTGTGTTAGCACGTCTCCTGGGTCGGCGGTTGGTTGGGTCAGGTCCTGACCTGGGACCTTTGAGTCATCATTCTCTGTGTCCGCTTTCCATCGTTTCTTTAATTCTGCTGTAACTGCAGCATTAAGTCTGATTACTTCAGCAGAAACAAGTGTAAATTTGACCAAATAATCAGTCATTGATGAGTCTGACAAAGCTAGAGAGGAAATGTTTTTAGTTTCCACATCTGTATCATCAGCTAAAAGTTGGACTTGCTCTATCTTGTGCCTCTGGATGAGCTCTGAGATCTAAGTGTGTGCAGAGAACATGTTATACTGAGCTGATGACATCATCAATATCAAAGCCACGTTCATTCCTGGCGTGGTGTGTGGCGTCCACAGTGCTAGGTGTAACCATGTGAACTAGAAGCCCACTTCCTGTCATAGTTTTATTGTGATGGGCACGCTCTGCCTTTAAGCTCCTTTGCCCCTCCTCCTCACTCTTGATTGCTCAGCTGCTGCTGCTGCTATGGCTGCTCTCACTGTGGTGTCGACCTGGTTGGCTTTTTGATTAAAAATAATCAGTTAAACAAACCTTCCATCAAAAATAACCTGACAAATATCTTCATCTATAACCCCACCATCTCCCCACTCATCGGTGAGTCGATCCACGTTGTATTTTTATGCATTTTGTGTATTTGTGTCGTGCCAGACTCCATTGAGATTCCTGCTAAAATAAGCTAGTATTAGCTCTGAAACACACATGGTCAGTCTGACCATTTGCACTTTTTATTTAAATAATCATTTTACCTTCTAAGTTATAACCAAAGCTGAATTGTTTTTTAGACAGTATTATATTAAGATAATAATTTGCTTTTTGTAGTTTTGACCGGTTTTGACAATATCTGTTACTTTTTGAAATAAATGCCTAAGCGGCTATGTGGTTTTGAATAGGCTTTGACCTTTTGAATGAATTATTTAAAGAATATGTTGAAGACATGCATGTTTATGATATGACTTAGCATTACAGCTAATGATTTTGATTTAAAAGTGCACTATTTCTTTTTGAACTGTGAATGTATATAATGAAGCTTCAAATTCGATTGATATGGATTTTTCTGCTGTGATTTATAGAATGTATTTATAACTGTTTATTTATTTCACAATGACTAATTATTTAAGGGTGCTAAGGTTATTTTTTTTTCTTCTTCAAAAGGTATTTGAGCTAATTTTATTAGCTTTTTGACTAATTGTTGTTGGCTGTTACGTCCTCTTTTGTCTAGGAGCGACGAAGTAACATAACACCGATGTTAAAGGGTATACCAAGACAATTTATTATACAGTTTTAACAAAGGGAGCAAAGACAAACTTAAAGCGTCACCTATAAAGAGGGAGTTTAACAAAGGGAGCAAGGACAAACTTGTACAGCTAACAAACAAAACAGAACCTAATTGAATCCTACAATGCAACAACCTAGTAATTCTAAAACACAACAGAACTGAATCCAACACAGTCTTCTAATCTAATGGCTAGCGAAAAAGGCAAATCACAGGCAGAGTCGAAGTGGGGCAACCTGCTAGTCAAATTTCCCCTGAGCCAATTTTCCAGCGATCCTTTTAGCTGTGGAGACTGATGAGGAGTGATTGCTGATTAGCTCCCTGTGCAGGTGGAGGAAGAAGAAGACCAATCCTGTTGAAGGAGCAGCACAGGAGGATTTGCATACGAGAAGAGGAAGCCACCAATCGCAGACGAGTGCTGTCACAGTCTTTTTGCATTTTCCTCCCACACAGGAGCTGGGCCAACAGCAGGGTCGTAACATTGGCCTTGTTTTATAGGTCAGGTTTTTTTTTGTTAGTTCTGGATCACCTACCACTCTCAACCACTAGATGGCGAGCCACCACCCAACCACTGCTGCATCGCAGTAGGAATATCTGATCTTTTTGTTTCCTCGGACACTCTGACCTAATATCTGGATTATACCCTGGGGATTTTTTTGTTTGTTTGTTGTTCATTTATTTTTCCATGTGAAAGAACTTTGTGGAACCCTTCACATGTCAACTCTGTGAAATCAAACAAACTGAACTGAGACACATGTTATGCCCCAGTCTAGGAGCTCCAAGACGCAACATAAAAACGTAATCAAAATAAAACTCGGTCTCCAAAAACCACCGACAACGGGTTCCAAAAATTAACACAAATTAATTCCTGAACAAAAAAAAGGCCTGTACAACATACAATAAACAAGAGTATGATAAGAAATGGACTACATAAGAAGGAAAATAAAGTGCACTAGATATATACAGGTGACAAGCTTAACAAAACAAATAATAATCACTTTACAAATGGATTCGGAGACAGAGTTTTTCCTACGGACAAAGGAGATGCTGCTGCTGTCAAGGTTGGTGAACCCCGACTGACAGTTGCGCTGCCTTTTTGAAAGTGGTGACATCCTCCCCAGCCAATCCGGGCTGCCCACCACTCCTCCTGCTGGCACCCAATCCTGGGAAGCATCATCAAGCTGTTCCATTTGGGAAGACATCTCACTCTGTCACAGAACACACCCCAGGCAGCAACAAACAACCAGAGCACAAACTAAATACTAAATAATACGGCGAGGGCCGTAACAACACACCAAAGGAAACTAATTATGACTGCTGAATTCTGAAATAAGAAATGATTTTTTTGTTTTGTAATTGTATTTTTGTTATTGTTGTTTATTGTCTATATCTAATTATTAATAGCAACTAAATAATATATATAAAATTTATACTGACTCCAAATATCTTTAATATACTGTATATACTTACCTGAAATTATTTTGTGTCAATTATTCACACACTGGCTCAACAGGCGGACCTATTTCTGTTTACCTTTATTTGTATTCAGTTCCTGATCCCTTAGTGCGTTACATAGGGGAGGGGTGGGGGCTTGTCTGTTGGGGGGGGGGGGGGGGGGATCTTGGGGGAGCTAATTTCTTACTTGCTGTGGGGACTTTACTAAGATTGCAGTGCAAATCCGTACACACACACACACACACAAAATATATTTTAATTGTTAACTACATCTGTATTAGACATAATAATTGTAATTGACATAAAACTGGGGAACCATGTTACAGTTCTAAGTCAATTATTAGAACTCAATTACAATTCAATTAAGATCACAACGGCCACAGAATTTAGCATTTACGATTATGTCATAATTGTAATTAATTATCAATAATGCATACTTATCAATTATGTGATTACAATTATAATTGAGCCCAACCCTGTAGAGAATATTACTGTTGCATGCCTAGTATTAACACACAGGCATAAATGACAAGGAACATAAACAAATTAGTTTAAAAAGTTAAAACTATGACTCATTAATTCAGATTAAACGTAATGCATCACATCATTGCCGATCAATCGGATTAAACGTAATGTATCACATCATAGCAGATCAGATTAAATGTAATGCATCACATCATAGCAGATCAATCAGATTAAACGTAATGCATCACATCATAGCCAATCAATCAGATTAAACGTAATGTATCACATCATAGCAGATCAGATTAAATGTAATGCATGACATCATAGCAGATCAATCAGATTAAACGTAATGTACGGCACCAAAACAGCGTTGAATGGAGGTTTTTTTCCTCAGTTTTAGAGTTCATAAATGTATCTATACTTGATTTTTTATTTTTTATTTTTGAATTAATTGGTTTTATTTTATGTTATTAATAATTGTACATTCTTACAAAGCTTTTATACAGATGCCTTTGTGGAAAATAAATAAAGTTGTAATTGTGGTAGATTTGGTCTCTTCCTTTTTAAGTTTCTACATGAGATATTTATGTTTGCAAGGGACCCGTACCAAGATTTATTACCAAAAATAAACATTGTACTTGAGTACAATTTCAATCAAGTAACAGTAACTTCTTCTACTTTAGTAAATATATCAGCACTCTTTATACCTCAGTGTTTCACTTAGTGACCCGTGGAGTAGTGAGTAACGTACTTACTGTAAATAATCAGGCTGACAGACGAGTGATGAGAGATTCATGGAAAACAGAAAAAAATAAGAAACAGGAAGAAAAATTAGTGAAAAGAGATTTTGTGAATTTTGTAATTTCTTTCTATTTTTTGCAGATTTTTTTAAAATGATCATGATACTTGGAAATCTGACGG
This sequence comes from Gouania willdenowi, assembly GCF_900634775.1. Classification (NCBI taxonomy): domain Eukaryota; kingdom Metazoa; phylum Chordata; class Actinopteri; order Blenniiformes; family Gobiesocidae; genus Gouania; species Gouania willdenowi. Next base: position 691,442 of record NW_021145056.1, on the reverse strand, counting down.
GAACATCCATCTTATGGCGACTCCTGCTGCACGCTCTGACTCTGTACCCATCAAGGTTATTTTCATCAGTCTGTTGATCGTATCTATAGCAACCAGGGGTGGAAAGAGAACAGAAAAAGTCTACTGAAGTAGAAGTACTGTTACTTTGATGACATTTTACTAAAGTAGAAGTAAAGTTACTGGTGTAAAAATCTATTCAAGTAAAAGTAAAAAGTTGATCATTTAAAATGTACTCAGAGTAAAAGTTCTCTCCCATGCAATAAAAAAGTACAAAAAATGTGTATAAAGATCAAACTAGGTTCTTCTTTATTATCATTATTATTAGAGAACACCATTTCAAAATAACGTGATGAGAACAAGACGTGGTGTGGCTAACCTGGATAAATAAAACAATTCAATGAGGTAAGTGTTAGTGTCAATACATCCAATGTGTCAGAGCATCCAATAAAACATTTTCTAGTAAGAAAACTATTCCTATCTTTAGGAATCTCTGAAAGCAAGAAATGCTGACAGTATGTTATATAAAGTCTATAAAACGTTCTAGGTGGAATGTCAAAAACTTAGTTTGTATCTATGCATTTAAAACAAACTAATGAACATCTTACATTGATTATGCATAAATTGTGCATAAACATCAAAGAAAACAAACAAAAAAAAAATGCTTCGTGAAATTATGAGAGGTAATAGTGCTTGTGTCAGTTCAGACTTTAACAACTAGCAGAATCATTCTTCAAGGGCCTCATTTATAAACGCTGCGTACATAAAAAAAAAAAAAAAAGAAAGCCACTTATAAGCAACGTTCAGGACTTATAAAAAAAAAACCTGGACAGCTCTGACCCTGCCATACGCACAAAATAATGAGAAACTGGAAACTCCGCCCCCAACAGGAGAAGGATGAAATTAATGACAGCTCTGTGAAAAAGATACATCTGTGTGAAAGGGTGACATGCGAGCGCCTACAAATACAGTTTTACAATAATAATAATAAATGTTATTAAAATCACATGATCATTGCGCCAAAACTGCAGATCAATTGGCTGCAACACCTGTAGCTGTTATAAAAAGGAACGCAGCACACAATGAGTAAAGACGCACAGTGGCTTATCAGGCACTGCTGGAGGACGAGGTGCACGGGAGACTCCAGAGGGAGAGGATCTACAGAGACCAGAGAGACCTATAGACAGGACCAGGACCCCCCCCTGTACTTTTTTTAAAGGGGACATATCATGCTAAATCCACTTTTTTAGCCCTTAAATGCATTTTGTTGTATATTTAGAGTGCTTAGAAGTACAGAAAAAAATCAAATTAGTCTCTTCAGGTGCTCCGTAGATATCTTTATATTCTGTTTTGGTCATATTTTTCAATCTGTTTCGATTTTTCTATTCTCTATTACGTTTTTTGAACTATTACATCACAGTATTTGCAGCGGAACTGCCAAATTAGGACATCAACTCCAGGTCCAACACTTCGAGCAATCCGCCATTTTTATTTCTCGCTTTTATTTTGTAGTCCAAGCTCAAGGATGCTGAAGTTACGAGAGGATAAGTCAAAATGTTGGGTTGTTGGATGTAGTAACCCACACGCTTCATTACAACCTTTTCAAAGTGTCTGGTTGAGTTTTATTTTTCACAGAAATGTACCCACATCTGTGGGTACGATCATTTTTGTGTGCGCGAAACACTTCAATGATGACCGCTTCGCCGGTATAAAGAAGAATTTGCCGAAAGACTTTGTCTGATTGAGGGTTCAATTCCTTCTATCTTTGGAGACGATGAACAGAGCACTTCGGTAAGCTGTAAATAACGCTAAAAAGTGATAAGACGTCCCTGTCATTGTTTTGTTAGCATTAGCAGTTGCACCGTCTTCATATGTTAGCACTGTGTGCTCGTTTTAGATCCTTGATGATATGGCCTACGTGATTTAATTTAAGTCTAAAGTTTTCATTAGTCATTTCATTTTGCCGTTTTTGTCTCCGAAAAGACTATTAAAATGCATTCTGTGACGTTAGCTTGGCACTAGCGTTAGCTCGGTGCTTGTGTTAGCTCACTTGTTAGGGTCCTGCAGGTTCATCATCTTCATTTTCATCTCGCTCCACCGGGTCAGACTCTGGCTGGAACATGTAAAGCTGGATGGACGAGTCTTCTGTTGTTGACATTTTGTAAATAACCTCTGAATAAAAAATTTATGCACCGCTACATAGCCGTATCTCTTCTATCAAACTACAAAAATGGCTGAGCAGGTGGAGTTAAACGAGTGTCACCTGAAGAGGGGGCGGGGTATGAAGTGTCTCATTTGCATTTAAAGAGACCGCACCAAAACAAGTTGCTCTCAGAAGCACATCAGAAAAGGGGTGGAGCTATAATAATGAGGAATTCAGACCCAAGCAGTGCAGTTCCGCTTTATATAGACCACAACTGTATGATTTATATGTAAAAAGGAAGGATTTAAAACCATGATATGTCCCCTTTAAGTTTGACACCTGTGCTTTAGATGCTTTAGAAAGCCTTTGATCAGTTATTGTATTTATGTATTTATATATTTAAGTGTAACTATTTATGAAGTGGGTCCTTTAATCTCAACTATTCATCCTTTATTTATTCATTAGATTGATTTAGAAAAGAAACTGTCAGGTTCTGTTTGTGTTTAGCACTTTTGTTCTGAGTCTTTGTTTATTCTGTGTTCTAGTTTAACTCTTGTCTGTGTTTCAGGTGTTCCTGCTTGTGGCTCCACCCCCCAGTGATGTCTGTGTGCTTGGTTGGTGATTGATTAGCTCCCTCATGTTTCCACACAGGTGTGGCCCATTCCCAATCAAGATTCCCTCACTATTTAGCTGTGTGCTTGGACACAGAATGAGTAAGTAAAGAGTGACATCATAGTTCATGTTTTATACAGTTAGGATTAGCTTGATGTGTGTTCATTACTGATATTTTATAATTTATTGTTAAATCTGGAAGTTTTGGATCTTTTCACAAAAAGTGAACGTCAATAGTAAAACATTTTAGTATTAATAATAATAATTGATGAGCTAAATTATCACTAGAGCCACTTTAAATGTTTCTATTTAGTATCAAAGTTACAGTTTGTACTAAAGTCTTCAAGCTGCAGCTGTTTAAGTTCAATTATTGTTGTTTTTATTTTGGTTAAGGTTATTAGTGCAATGCCTTTAATCTAATAATATTAATAATATGTATTTTTAACCTGTTACTAAGATATTTATTTAAATTAACTTTTGTTTACGTGTGTGTGTTTGTGCCTGGAACACACCGTCATTACTTCACTGGATAAAATATGTAGAACCAGTCCAACCTGAAGCTGCTCTCTCACACACACACACACACACACACACACACACACACACACTGTAGCAGAAGCTTTTCACATTAGAATGCACTCATAATAATGAGAAACAACACTTAAACATTGAAGCTCCGCCTTCATTTTCAGTCACTAATCTATCCGTTACATGACTTTGTATTCACACATTTTATAATAGAGGCAAACTCTATACCTATTTTTTTTTTAAACTTACATAAATAAACATTTCATGAGTAATATAGTTGTCTGTCATATTTTATTTGGCATTAGTAAATAATTATTCACAATTACAGATATTGTACATGATATGAGTGATGCCATGTGTAAGATCTGTAAAATTACATCAGATTTTATGTCAAATTTGAATATTAAAGAAATATGTTGAATTACCTTTAAAAACATATTAATATTGTAATATCATATTATGTTAGATACTTATAATTCTAAAAGTAAATATTTAAATTACTTCTGGTTACTGTTAAGTTACATTTATTACATTGTATTATGGAAAATGGTCATAAACCTGTAAAAAATACAGAAAATTGTATGTAAAATTACAGTTAAAATGTCATTAAAAACATAACATTAATGTAATCTTACATTATGGTTAATTAACTGTAATTTTAAACAGAAAACTTAAAATTACTGAAAATGTCTGTAAATCTACTAGCATTTCATTGTTTTAATGAAAAACTGAAAAAATCTGTGCAAAATTACAGAACATTTCCTGTAAATGTACTTTATTTTTGACAGTGTACCTCCTTTCCTATCCACTGTTACTTTAGCCCCAGAAGTGTTTAAGTGGTGGCCATGCTAAATACATTCATATGCACAGGTCAAACTGTTGAACTGAGAGGCAGTTGTTGAATTTCATAAAGTCTCACCTGGACCAACCTTGACCCATGAACACATACGACAAGTGAAGCCTGTTGCTATGGTGATAATGTCACATGATTACAGGGGGAGGTGCATTAAAGAAGACCATCAGCTCACACACTCACTGACTTTCCTATTGGTTTACTCATTAAAAAAACTACTTTCTAATTCATAATTTACCCAGAATGCATGTGTGTATGTGTGTGTGTGTGTGTGTGCGTGTGTGACAAACAGCATACGTTGATTCAACATTGATTAGACGTTGGCATGTCAATCATTAAAATTCAACCACAAAACAATATTGATTCAATGACATCTTTTCAACATTGGTAAATTGGCTAGAATTTGATGATTGTTTGATGGTTGATTCACCATCAATTGTCGACCTTAACCAAAAATCAACCTTTTTGACCATAATTCAACAGTAAACATATTTTGCTGTCTGGGCTTTTACCTTTAGGATCTTCACCTTCATGGGCTGCAGGCAGTTAAAGGGACCAGAGCGTCACTATGGATCAAATCCTGCAATGTCATTCTAAAGTGAAAAAAAGAGGTAGTTTAAGTTGTAAAAATTACAAGGTCATGATTAACCAACTACACAGTCATAAAATAAAGTCACATCAATGAACTGACAGCTCAGTGACTGGTTCACATTTTATATCACACATTTATAGAGACTTTTTTCTCTAAAATTAGTGTTTTGATCATGTTTGTTTTACAGATACAGAGTAGCCAGTATCAGTGCACAAAGTAACAATAGGTGCAGGCTCAGATATTTATATACTGTATTTTATATAGATTTATATTTGACAAAGTGAAAGTATAGAGTACAGTTTCTGAGATTGTGATAGAGTGAGACACTCTGAAGGGGATAATACTGGTCAGAGAGAAGGGCACGGAGAATATGTTACCAGTGTATTTATTATTGAAGTTGGTTAACAGGCAGGGATGATGGTGAGGGTACAAATAATTATGGGTATGTGTTTGGTTCTTTAAAGGACACAAATAATAAGATGACATTATTAATAATGTACAAATAATAATATGATTAATATCACCAATCATGTACAAATAATAATATTAACACCATTAATATTGTACAGATATATATAAATATATATTTCAAGAATATACATTGAATCAAACCACCAAAATATATCAACTCAGTCAAAAAACCCAAATAAGCAGCAAAACAGCCAATGTGCAGGTATGTAAAGGGTTAATGGATAATGAAAGGATTCTAGATGATTCAGTGGTTTTTGTCTCCCTCTAGTGGAGGCAGGCGCGACTGCACCACATGGACCAATCACCTGAAGTGCGCATGAGCAGAGAGTATTAATTACATCTAGGTTCGTCTGACGTGATGCAGAAGCTAAATGAAATCTAGCAGTACAAATAAAAGATGTGTAAACCTCAATATAACACACAGGAATACAGTTTACAAAGCTGAATAAAGTTAGCTACACATTTCACAGTTTACCACAGCTTATAACACAGTCACGTGACCTATTAAGACCTAAAATACACCCAAAAAATATTCTAACATGTACATAAGATACAGGAAAGCAAAGCAAGTGGGAGTAAACAATGTCTAAACAAGTCAGATGATAATATTAGAGTCTTAATAAACAATAAAACTTACTTTAACTTAGTCACACACACAGAGAGCCCTCATCCCTTAGAATGTAGTGTTAGTGTAACTGGCGTCAGACCTAGGGGAATCTGAGCGGTCACATGAGATACACAGGCTGAAGAGCACTGTGGACCTGTAGGTGAATGAAGAGAGAGAGACGTAGTTTTCACATCTTTATCGAGCCAGCGCCATTTTACTTCTCAGAATAACAAAACACATTTTCTTGAAGCGGTATCACACTTTGTAGACAAACATCATTTTCACTATAAAATAATAAATTAAACATAAATGACAATAAAAAAAATTACTTCAAATAATATTACAATTATAGCATATAGACAAATGCCTAAAATACTTTAACTAATAACCTTTCCCCTAACATACTACCAACATATATCTATTGTGGCTGACACAATATCCAACAAACACACTCTATACTGTTTAAACATAAAAACACTATTGAAACCACCTGAAGCTGCAACCTATTCATAAGGTTTCAGTCTCTAAGGGACCGTTTTAATATAACATTTAACACTGTACTGTAGTTTCATACACTTAACATTTGAAACATACTTCTATTAACATAGACAAACATTTTGAACATAGTCACAATAACATTATCAAGTCAAACACTATACATTCTAAAGCTTTTTTATAAGATACACTGACGGTACCTCGTGCTCTCCTTCCTTACTCTAATGGCGGTGGTAACGCTCAGCCATACACTATTAACTTTGAACAAAATATAAGTTTCTCCTAGTTCTAACTCTACCATACAACTTCACTAACCGGATTCCTAACCATTTCCTTTAAAGTATGGATTAGTAAAAGGCATACACTATTGTAAAACTGTACCTGTAGGTGAATGAAGAGAGAGAGAGACGTAGTTTTCACATCTTTATCGAGCCAGCGCCATTTTACTTCAGAGACGCGCTGATTTGGCCCAATCTCTTATTCTCTTTCTGCCCTACAAGCACGCGGTCGCCATCATCTGACCAAGCGGTGTAACTGCACACCATTAAAAGTCAAGAGTCATATTGTAGAAAATATTTTTTTAAAAATAGGGGGTGGTTGTTTTAAATAAAACTTATGTATTTTTGACTTCCTTACATTAGTACTGAGAATGGATGCACTCAGAAAGTAAATGACATAACAACCAAGCAGTTTCAGAATAAAAGAACTGTAAACGTAAGACTTTCTGACAGACTATTATGTATTGATTTTTTTAAATTGTGCAAAATAGATAAATTAAAAAAAAAAAAATTAATTAATTAATTTTTTAATTATTTAAAAATTACTTTTTTAATTTATTTAATTACTTTATTTTTTTAAAATATGTATTTCGAGAAAGTAAAAGTATTATTTTAATCAGTTTTTCTTTTTTAATTTTCATTACCACAAGACATTTCAGGTGACTCTATTTTATTTCCAAGTGACCCTACAGAGGGTCACGACCCGGAGGGGCAGTGGGCTGCCAAGGTCTGAATTAATTTTTAAATTATTATTATTATAACATGTTTTAATTCATTTAAAAAAAAGAAATATATATATATATATATATATATATATATATATATATATACATATATATATATACATGGGGTCACTACCCTAGTGTTGAAAAAACCGTGATTTAACCCACCAGGGCCGGCCCATGGCATAGGCAGTATAGCTAAATGCTAGGGGGTGGCAAAAAAAAAATGATGAATTACACAATCAAAGCGCTGATATTAGTATACTTAACTTGATAGTATTATTAATAATTAGTTAGTCTAGTTTTGATTAAAATAAATAAAATAGTTTTACTCCCAAATTGATTGACAGTTGTCTGAAGCGTGACCCAGGGCAGCTGGACCAGATGTTTACTGTTTACTGCTGCAGCAGTGACGTCATGTCTAAACAACCAAACTAATGATCTGGTGTCCAGGGAAGAAAAACACAGAAAGAAGAGGAGGAAAATGTGGAAAAGCCAGAGGTAAGTCAGTGTTTGACTATCATGGATTAATGAAAAGTCATGCTTTATCAAACAAGTTAGCAGAGCGACTATGCTAAGACATGTTAGCAGCAAGTGCTAAACACAAACAGATAAAATACTAGCTTAACAACAACACTGGTTGCATGGCAACAGCAGTCTATTTTACTTTACACAGTTCACAAGCACAATTGAAGATTTACACATGATACTTCATGATAAATACACACAGATGTAACCACATAAAAGTTACTGTTATTTGATGTGTTAAGTATTCAGTATTTATAAATACATATGTAAGTTTTCAGTAAATCATTAACAAAGTATAAGCTTTCTATGTCAATGTGTAAGTAGACAAATGTGGTGGGGCTATGTCCTTATTTTATTTATATGTTTGTGTCAATTTTTAGGATTATCATTATTTTTTCATGACACTTTACAGCAGTTGACAGACACTTGAGGGTAAAATCCGCTAGGTGGCAGTGTGACTGTGTGGTTACCATGTTTTCCATGTGCACTGTGGAGGGAGGTTGAGTGATAGTCAGCTCTCTTTAACACTAAGGAAGAAAAAAAAGATCAAAACATGGGATTTTTGACGTGATGTCTGTCCAGTTTGTATGTGTTTGTAACACCACGGCCCAACTTGAAGGACCAGAGAGGAAGACAGAGGACGCTGAGAACAACTCTGTGCTTGGTTGAGAGTTTATTTTAACTGTCCATTGGTTCAGCAGGTCAAACAGGTTGTTAACCTGGACAAAGGAAGAAGAGGGAAAGTTAGAATCAAAGCATAATTAACAATTTTCTCATGCTGGGATTTTATATCTGCATTTAAATTAAAGAATCTAAATTTACTGTTATTTTTAGTTAACTTGATCCATTTTCCTGATTTAAACTAAATGCTTTTGTAATATTAAACAGTATGCTCAAATTATACTCACCTAATAAACCAATACACAACTAAAAATCAAACCTAAAATGTACTTAATTTATAAATAGTTATTATAAATCCTTAGTTTGAAATTTATTTAAACTTGGAAATACTTGTAATCTCAATTACATTTTCCTCAAATTGCATTTATTTATTTATTTAATGTATTTACTTACTTATTCATTGTTAATTTATTAATTAAATTGTAAACACATATTTTACTAAGTGTTAAGTATTAATATCCATCACTTTAAACCAACCATTATAATTTTCAATTTATGACATCACCTGGAACTTTTTCTTTATCTTTAACTAAAGACTTACTTTTGATCATTTGACTTTAGTTATTTAACGAAATAGTTCTTTTATTAACTTAAACACTACTCAAATCAAATATTCTACTAAGAAAGGATGACGTCTCACTGATCAGACCATTCCATCTGCTGCACAGTTAGTGCATTGCACACGCCTGCCTGTCAAACACGCGCTGACCTGTCTGTCAAACTCACGCCTACCCAGAGTATTTTATCCTTAACGTACATTAACCCAATGATTAACATACCGTCTCTGCTCCTCTCTCATACACTGCACTCTAATGTCAGCTGGATGGCTCTGCTCGCGCTGTGCGCCCTGCTGCTCTGAGGTGATGTCCTCTGCCCATTACGCAGCTGATCCAACCCCACCTGATGGTGCACCGCCCATTTAAGGCCCTGCCCCACGCAACTAGACAGCCCAGCAAAAGAAGATGATTTTCTTTAAAAGAAAGAAAATAAGAAAGTCAATATTTTTAATTCTTTTTTGGATGGTTTGGACTTCACAGTGTCTGATACTGTGTACTTGTCATGATAGCCTGGACTGTGGGAGGAGTCTCAGTGTGAAGGAGGAGCCATGCTGAATTCTACCAACATGAGGACCTGTGGCTGTGGAGTTGACAATCGTTTCAGATTCTCAGTGCTTCAATAGGACTTGGATTTCATGTCTCCTACACCAGTAAGATCTTTCCAACACTTGTGACTCAGAAACCCACTCCTAAAACGGATTTATTTTCAACATTTTTTTTGGACTGAGTTGTGCACAACAAAAAGGGACTAAAGCTACAGCGTTTTTTTTTTTTTTTTTGGCCAGTTTTTATTTTATTTTTTTGTTTTGGGGAATAAATTGTGGTATTGTTAATGCAAAAACCTGTGAAAATTGTTAAAATAATATTTTTGGTATAACAACCTCAGCAGTTTGTGTCTGTGCATTATTCTCTGTGTGAAGTCTTTCATTTTCTACAGCCAAAGACTCATTTGTTTATTTTTTTTTATTTTTTATTTTTTGTCTTTACCCCGAACCAGGACATCATTTAATGAAAGTGGTGATTCCAGACCTTTAGTTTAAATTTTCACAAAATTTGTTTAGAACCGGTTACACATACATGATAAAACACGTGAAAATTGTGGATATATTTGTGGATATTTTTGAGACAAAACTCTCCCATAGAATTGATGGAGCTTTTTTAGCTTGTGTTGGTTCAAACTGTTTTATAAATCACCATCAAAAAGACACTATTTTAATAAATAGTTTCTTTGTTCAATACCTCTGTGAACTGCAATTCTTTAAATTAATTTGTGTTCATTTCTACAATTTCAGTAATGTTATGTTAAATCTGGACGTTTTGCATCTTTTCACAAAATAGTAAAATATTTTAGTCATAAGTATTTAGATTAAAAAGAATACTTGATGAGCCAACCCACCACTATCTATCTATCATTTATTTGTATCTTGTTTTTGTGCAAAGCCTTACTCTAATAATATTGATATTTATTTATTTATTTATTTATTTATTTATTTATTTATTTATTTATTTATTTATTTTTAACCTGTCACTAAGATATTAAAATTGGCTTTTATTTACTTGTCTGTGTTCTTATATGTGTATGTGAAACCCTTTCATCAAAATTAAATAAAATGTCAAAAAAGTAATTTTGCTCATGTTTTCTCCTTCTATAAAGCATCTTTGTGGATATATTGAAGACCACTATGCAAGTGTTACAAATGATCCTGATAATAATAATATAACAATAATGTAAAAATCAATTACTTGGAATAAAAAAAACTGCATATAAGGGGGCACTATAAGAAAATGTGGCCTAGGGCACCAGAGAGGTTAGGGCCAGCACTGTAACCCACCATGGAGGAGCAGTGGGCTTCCTCTCTCCTTCCTCTCTGTAGATTCTTCTGAAAAGCACTTAAAGACTTACTTTTTTAAGAAAGGGTCCGAGCCTTACCAACTCAGTCTGAGCTGCCATATTGATGGTATTTTCTTATATTTCAATGTGTCTTTGTGGTGATTGACAATAAACTGGACTGGGGGAGGAACACTGACTCCCTCTACAGGAAGGACCAAAGCCGCCTCTATTTTCTGAGATGGCTGAGGTCTTTCAACATCTGCAGAAAAATGCTGAGGATGTTTTATGAATCAGTGGTGGCGAGTGTGATCCTCTACGCTGTTGTTTGCTGGGGGAGCAGACTGAGGGTCACAGACGCCAACAGACTCATCCACAGGGCCAGTGACGTTGCGCATCCTTAATATATATATATATATATATATATATATATATATATATATATATATATGAGTGAATGTCTCAGACAATAGGACACTGTGAATAGTGTACAGGAACATCTGTGTATAGTGTACAGGAACATCTGTGCAGAGTATGGGCTGGAAACCCCAAGGTCAAAGTGGGAAACACCTCCAAAGGTGGTAGAGAATGACCGAGCCAAGATCCTGTGGGACTTCCAGATACAGACGGACAGAATGGTAATGGCGAACCAACCAGACATTGTGGTGGTGGACAAAGAGCAGAGGAAAGCCGTTGTGGTCAACATAGCAATACCAAGCGAGTTCAACATCAGGAAAAAGGAACACGAGAAACTAGAGAAATACCAGGGGCTCAGAGAAGAGTTGGAGAAAACCTGGAGGGTGAAGGCATCAGTGGTGCCCGTGGTCATTGGGGCACTCGGGGCAGTGACCCCCAAACTGGAGGAGTGGCTCCAGCAGATCCCAGGAAATACATCAGACATCTCGGTCCAGAAAAGTGCAGTTCTAGGAACAGCAAAGATACTGCGCAGAACTCTCAAGCTCCCAGGCCTCTGGTAGAGGACCCGAGCTTGGAGGAAAAAAGAGAGACCGCCCGCGGAGGGTGAGGAAGAGATTTTTTATATATATATATATATATATATAGTTTACTTACTTACTTAAATGGCAACAAAAGTGCTTTCTCTTTTATCTAAAAGCTGTTCCAGTTGCATCCAGGGGGTTAATAACCTCGAAGAAAGTAATACAAAATTATCTAAGAAATGTTTTCTAGTTTTTGTGGCATTTAGCAAAATGAAATAATTTTTCTAATCTTAATTGACCTGAAACGAGAGAGGTTTAGTCTGATTTAACTTCCTTTTTCAGCTGCTGGTCCCTATCTTCATCTTTCTTCAGGCTCTAGACCTGGGGGACTAAATATATTAATAATAAAAATACATTAAAATAATTAATAAATAGATATATGAATAAAAGTGTCTGAAATGACTAAATAAATACAGTGAGTGTGTTGGTGAAGAAAAAGAAGAGGAGAAATAAATGATTAAGAGACAGTGTGAACCTAATGTTTGTGCTGATTATTGTTAACTGACTGCAGAGTGTCAGTGGTTCAGTGGTTCAATGAAAACGTGAACCAGTTTCCACTGAGGATCCAGTAACACTAACTGCTCTGATCATAACCAACTCCCCTTTGATTGTTAGAGCTTTTCATTTTAATCCAATTTCCTTTGCAGTGAGTTTCTGTTTGACCATTTGTGTAGTAATTTGCACCTTCTACATTTCTTAGTTGAGTTTCTAGGTGTCATTTTTAGTTGTTTTTTGTCATTGTTTCCACTAATTTGGTTTATTGCTCCATTTGGTAAATTAATAACTACATCGTTTGGTTTTTACACCATTCTAACTGGTCATGTTACTCCTCCTTGACTCTGAGACCAAATGAGTCGTTACAAGGTTAACATTTAATTGTTTGGTTCCCCGTATGTTGCACAGTTTGGTAGTTTGTTAAAATGAAGGTGTGAAAAGTCAAACAGGAGTATTATCTCCAAGTCCTTTTTAGAGACAGGTACATTCATTGTACCGTACAATGCAAAATTGTATTGAAATGAATGACCAAAGGAAACCCTACACATGATCATTTTAATTAACACACCCAGTTCAAACAAGAAAAAACATTACAGCAGACTTCTGATCTCAACTGTCTGCATGTTTCAAACTGTAGGCTCAGTGTAAACTAATAATAAACTAGAATATTAGCATTTCCTGAAGTTCAAGTGAGGATGCAGAGCTGAAACACACCCTATTTGACTACTGGACAAAAAAAAAGAACACCATCCACCAATCAGGAGCCAGCAAAAGGAATGTCAGTGTGAATTTCATTGTGACATCATCACACACTCTGCTGATGACATCATCAGGAGCTGATAACACATCAAAGGACTCAGCAGCAGATTGAGTGTTCTTTAATGAGAGAGAATGTTCTGAGAGAGACACTATAACCTACAAACTCCTTGGACTCAGTGAATTTACTTTATCTCTGTCACTCTGACAACAGTTATATTTTTGATCTAATGATGGAAGTGCATCAGTTCAATGTAAAGAGTCTGGAACAACCATGCTTTGAATTTCTGAAGGATCGTCTCTGCCCAAAAAACTGCATTGGGCTGTGGCAGTTTACAAATGCCTGTTATTTTCCCATTTTCATTCAACTGAAGAATGAGGCCTTTCACTTTATCTGTGAGAATTTTGAGGAGGTTTCACTCTGTGAAGAGTTTTTGCAGCTTGAGGAGCAGGAGCTGGCTGATATCCTGGGTCAGGATGACCTTACTGTGACCCAGGAGATCACAGTTTATCAAAGTGTTTTAAGGTGGATAAACCACATGCCTGAGGAACGACAGGGATCCATTTCTACTCTGTTACCAAAGGTACGACTGGGGCTGATGGACAAAAGTTACATCACAGACAATGTGCTTAACAATGATGTGGTAAAAACAAACCCTGAGTCCCACCTCTTGGTCTCTGATACCCTTAAAGTCATGTCTCAACCTTCGTTACTCTGCTCTGAGTCTGGGATCAACAACACCTTGTTTGCCAAACGCCGTCTTACTGATGTTTAGATTATATTCTAAGACCATAGAGGCCTTTGACTACAGAACTAACAGCTGGATCACAGTTCACACTCATCCTAGTCTGGAGAATCCCATGGCTCACTTACTCCTCTACAGCACTGTCTTCCTTGGTAGATGCTTCTACATTGTGGGTGGTGGTTTAAGTTGGACCGACCCCTCTAACAGAGTGTGGAGGTTTAACCTAGTCACACACACTTGGCAGGAGATGTCACCAATGCAGGAGTCACGGTACTTAATGAGTGTTACCGTGCTAAAGGGATGCATCTACGCTATGGGAGGCTTCAGGAATCTTACCTCACTAAGAACTGCTGAACGCTACCAGCCCAACATCAACCAGTGGACGTTCATTGCATCAATGAATGAAGAGAGGAGAAACGCCAGCTGCACCACACTGAACAACAAGATTTACATATGTGGAGGACGTAGTAATAGAATACTGAATACTGCTGAGTATTACAACCCAGACACCAACCAGTGGACACTGATCACTCCCATGGGAACACTTCGGTATAAACTTGGAGTCGTTGCATATATGGGCCACATTTTTGCAGTTGGAGGAAGCGATGGGTCCAGAGATCTGAGTTCTGCTGAGGCTTATGACCCAGTGACCAACACCTGGTACGATGTCCCTGAAATGGTCCACAGACACTGGAACTTTGACATTGCAGTGATGAACAAGAAGATCTTTGTTGCCTCTTGTAGAAGACAAAAGAGAATTGTTGAGTGCTATGACTACACTACAAATACTTGGTCTGTGGTATTTTCTGGCATGTACCACAGTGAGTATGATTGCGTGAGATGCTGTGTGATTTCTGGACTTCCCAACATGACTGAGTACTGTTCACCTCGTAAACCCATCATACCCAGGACACAGGTCTAAAAAAAGTCTAAAGAGCAAATGTTATTCTCCATGATCCTAACTGGGAGTGTAACCTGCTCTGACCAGGTCTGTGTGTATCAATAAAAGTGTTTAAAGACATTAGAAGAACTAATGTGTGAATAAATGGATCAGTTCATGTCTCAGCTCAGATGGGATGGTTTTAATCAGCCTGGATCAACCTGAGTTGGTCATGATTTAGAAAAAAATACTACATTTTAGTGGTGACAACATATAGCAGACGTGTAGATGTACTGAATTTCATTAGAATTAATGTCGTGGTTAGCAAGATAAGTATTCTAAAGGGTTAAAATAAGCAGAAATGAATGATTATTAGATTAAATTACTTGAAATCAAACTTCCTACAGCACAATAACAAGTGAAATATACTGAATATAAACAAATAATTCTTGTTAAAATTGTTTTTGCTTTTTTAATTTATGCAAATGAAAGCTTCGGAACAAGAAGAAAACAACTAATCTAAGTAAAAAATGACTCAGCATTAGTGAAAAATGATTAAGCTGTTTCTTGATACAAGTTGACTCATCTTGAAAAAAACCTAAATCTATATTAAAACTAAAACCAAAACCTTAAAACCAGTTTTTGTTCTTAGAATAAACATCTTATCAGAATCACAACCAGGAGTATGAGTACCATCAACATTTATTAACAGTATGAACCGTACACCAGAAACAGTGGTTGCTGCACACTTTTTATGTCAAATTTAAGACAATTTAAGACTTTTTTTTAAAGCAAAACCAACAGCAATGAACAAAACACATAATATGCTGCTGTATAAAGTGCTGTGATTTGTCACGTGAAGAAGGCAAAAACAAAATGATCAAACATTTGTGCAACACTTAGTGTTGGGGTGGTCAAGACCGGTCTTGGTCTCGAGACCGGTCTCGAGACCAAATTTTAAAGGTCTTGGTCTTGTCTCGGTCTCTGAAGCATTTTGACTCGGTCTTGTCTTGGACTCGGGCTGCCCGGACTCGGGATTTTCCGTCAAGACCGTTCGAGACCAGCACTAATTCCTGCTATTTTTAACCTTTTTTATAATGTGATAATAACACGGAGAAGAACGGGATAAAACAATCCTTTAGTCATTATTTAATCCACCCCGTATAATGACCGCAACCTTCCTTAATGTGACTGTGTGTGTGTGTGTGTGTGGCTGGCTGCGGTGTCAGTTTGGACCGCGGAGCAGAAGGGAGATATGAACTAATCACCGGTAAAAATCCCATTAAAACTCCAGAAAACAATCACCAGTAATAAATATTATCTCCCTGGTAAAGACAGTAGCTTTAACAACTGGTAAAATGATAAACTGATGATATTACAGCCTGTGAAGGCTGGATAGGTGACGCACTTACTCTGCTTCTGGGTCCTAGTGCCAGCCGAGCGGTAAAGCCTGTTCCTTTTACCGTGTTTACTGAGGTCCGTGTGTGTTTAATAAGTCTGTGTGTGTTTAATAAGTCCTTGTGTGTCCGTGTGAAAGTCTGCATGTTTATGCATCTGTCCATCCACTCTTTTCATTATATCCATGTCTTTTAAGGCTTTATTACATAATATCGGCTGTAGTCCGGGCCGCCGCCATCTTGGATTATGTCGTCACCAGCGCGTCATCGCCGCGCATCACAGAATGAGTCAAATAACTGTAAAGAGGTCTTATATTAGTCTATTATCTTTTAAAGTGGTGTTTTTTTTTTTGTGTCTTTAGACTCCAATTACATGTATGTATATAATATGTTCCCCACAATATAAACAGGTTCACAATATAATTAATTTTTATAGTTTCTGTTTCCAGAATAATAATAATAATTCTCAACAAGAACAATTGATTAATTTGTCACATGACTGTTCCAGGGGTTGAGTTTGTTTTATTTAGTTTCACATCTACCTGTAGCTCTATGTTTTTTACACTGATGACAACTTGTTTTTAGTTTTATTTCAGAAAGTTTCACTTTTACAGTTACAGTTGGAAACCTTTGTTAATTGAATATCCTAGTTACATTACAGCAACCAAATTAAACTACATCAACTAAGTGAATTAATAAAAATAACCTGTGTAAAGGCTTTTTCAAACTAAAAAATTATCTTATGAAATCTGTGACCTGTTCAACCTGAACAACTGAAAGAATCAGAATCAAGAATTATTATTTCTTGGCAGAAATGCTTTTAAACACTTGCTGTACATTCAGCTGACAAAAATCTTGTTTTCAAATATGTAGAATAATTGTGAATTTATCAGTAGCAGTAGTAGTTTTAATATTTTAGTTAATTTTTTGCAGGCACCTTTTTTGTCCGTCAAATGTATTTAAAATAAACTAAAATTAAAGAGAGATGTTATTTAACTGTTGAACCTTGACATAATTTTATTTATTTATATATTTTTTTAAATTGAAAAAAAAATGTTTATGGTCTTGGTCTTGGTCTCGGCTTGTCTCGGTCTTGGTCTTGACTCGGTCTCGGCTCCCGAAAGTCTTGGTCTTGTCTTGGTCTCGGTGCATTCTGGTCTCGGGCAAGTCTTGGTCTCGGATAGTGCGGTCTTGAACACAACACTAGCAACACTACAATGTAAAGTATTCAAACATGTCTCAGTTCAAGGTCCATCTAACATGTGAGACCTAAGGACACTGAGGGAAAACTTGTGGCGTAGCTAGCCAAGTCAGGCACAAAACAACTTATTCAAAGGCATTGCAAACAAAAACAAACACAACAGACCTGACAAAATGCTGCTTGACATTTCAACCAATGATTTCCAGAAACAGGAAAACGTAAAAACCAAATACAGATAAAAACGGTGTATTTCTGATTGGTTTTAAAATCACAATAATCAAAATAACAATGGAAACATATTTTATTGTTTTGTTTGTTTGTCTTTTTTAGGTGACGACAGTTGCAAACACTGCAGCTTCTCTGTGAACTTGTAATAGAGAATAAGAACGCTACGTCAACTGTATAAACTATGGAAGTATATCTGTACCATAATTCAATTTAAAATCCATTAACAGAAATGCTTTTTCATTTTCAGAATATAGCTGCATTTTTTAACTCATAAATAAAATGAATAATAAATAATACATTTTCATTTTCTTCTTCCCTTAAACATGACGCTCTGGTGGGAGGAGTCAATGCAGACTGGAGAAGAATTACAAACGGTGGAAAATCAGATGATTTCAGGTCAAAATAATGTGAGCAGCTGATTTTCTGAGGGTGCACAGATCCTAGATGACTAAGATAGTTTATAAATGTGATGACTGGACTACAATAGAGTTACACATAAGTAGTTTGATATTTGCAACCACTGTTTATTTGTCAAAGGTCACATATTAATTCAATGAAACTTTATTTATACAGGGACAATTCCAACAATAGTCACCTCGTAGTGTGAGATAACAGGCAACACATTGTGTGATCATTGGTTTCTAAGAAGGGTTTACAGATGAAAAGCTCTATTATAGCTAAGTGTGTGCTAATATGCTAACTATTGTAATATACAGTTTTTAATAGCAGACATGATATTTACAGTAATAATATATTGTGTTTCTGGGTGTGTAAAGGTTACAGATATGTTCCAGTGAGTCATTATTATTTTGATATTAATTTGAAAATATATATATATAACTAATATTTCATCCCAAGATTCCTTTATCAATGCATATATGGTAAACAATACCAAAAGTCCATATATTAATAACAATAAAACGTAATAAATCTCCCCCAAGTGACCAAACTATAACACTGCATTTTTATTTTTTCCATTCATTATCAAATAATGATGACATGTATGGTGACCATACGTCTAGTTTTAGACATGTCCTCTTTTGTTTTCACCTGGTGTCAGGGCTGTGTGGGGATATGTTACAAATTTCTGGGTTTTCCAGGGACTTTGAACGCATCTCGAGGCATGCGTTAATTTAAAAGATGTACCTCCACAAAAATGTGTTCTATCTGTCACCTGCAGTCATAGATTTTTTTATGATATAGATATAGAATCAACTGCACTTTGTAAAAAAGACAAACAAACAAAATGGTATAATGTGTTACCATTGTTATTTTGATTTTAAAAACAATCAGAAATACACCATTTTTTTGTATTTGGTTTTTATTTTTTCCTGTTTCTGGTTTTTCTGTTTTCCTGATTCTGGTTTTAAATTAATTAAAAAATTACAGGAAAAAAGTGCCATAAAGTAGATGTTTTACGTAATAACATGCTCCATAGTTAATTATTAGTTATGTTTGCTGTGTCAGCATGTCTTTCATGTAATGTAAGGAAGTGACTTTAATTCAATTTGTTGAAAATTATTTCCTAGACAAACAAATGCAGTTATTCTGCATCATGCAGTGATAGACACAACAAACACATATACAGCTGTTATGTTACTGCACAATATCACATAAGTTAGCTGTTAGCATAATAGCTTTATATTGTAACAGCTCTGCTGTTTGTTGGATGTGTCCGTTGTAGATGTTCCTAATTCCTACAGCGTTGGCAGTCAGTGAAGGCAACTTGAGGATGCGTAGTGGAGATGTGTGTTTACAGTCTATGGTGTAGAGAGTTTGTGTCAGAAGTTAACTTTGGATTCATCTTTGTAATTTACCTTTCCATGTTTTATTTGGTGTGGTCACAGCAAACAGTGACTCAGGAATTTTCATGCAGTGAAAACTCCTGAGTCATGATGGTAAACAGCTAGGCAGGCAGTATTGGTTTCACGTTTATGGTGAAGTGCTACGAAGTGTCACAATGTGTGTGCGCACTCTGTGTATCTGTTGCACGGTGTATATTCTGTTTGCTTTGAAGAAGTAATCCCACTAAGTAATCCCCATTTTTAATAAAAATACTGGTAATCTGATTACATGTTTTTAAATGTACTGTAACAGATTATAGTTACATTATTTTTGTATCCAGATTACATAACGCTGTTACTAGTAATCCATTACTCCCCAAGCCTGTGTGTGTGTGTGTGCGTGTGTGCGTGTGTGCGTGTGTGTGTGTGTGTGTGCGTGCGTGTGTGTGTGTGTGGCTTCAAACTCTCTATGAGTGGCTCTGATTGGCTGCACACACACACACACACACACACACACACACACACACACACACACACACACACACACACACACACAGAGGGCCTCATAGCTCAGAGGTTATCCGACCGACTGTAGGTCGAGGCAATTCTTGGTAGTGAGGGCCAATCAGCTCTCGACTTGTGACCAAGAATTAACCAAGAATTGAGCCCGTCCACCAATCGCTTCCCGAACTCCCGCCCCACAGCAACCAAGAATTGACCAATCAGAGGACTTCCATCATTCTTA
>NW_021145056.1:602875-670820 GCF_900634775.1 Gouania willdenowi | reverse complement strand
TTACTCACTGGATAAAATATGTAGAACCAGTCCAACCTGAAGCTGCTCACACACACACACACACACACACACACACACACACACACACACACACACACACACACCACACACACACACACACACATTTATAGCTTTGGTCGTGTCAGAATTCACTGAAAAAACTCTGTTCACTCATTCTTAAGTGATGCTGCTAACCATATATGGTCATTGGAGGTGTGTAATATAAGATCTTTGATGGTTCTAAATGATTGTATATGATGTAATAAAGACTAAATCGGTCATTTACAGTAATTAACAACATTTGTGCTTTGGACAGATGGACATGTGTTAGAGTTTAGATCATGTGACTTCACTTTCCACCAATGATTGTTAGCAATAAAAAACTGTAAAGTATCCTGTACTTTTTATTGAGATGATCACAGTCTCCATGTGTTTTAAACCATCAGTAATAATATGTTTATATAATATACGTGTTTATCTCCTCTGTTTACCACACAGTATATGATCCATTCATTGATCAGAGATTAATACACTTTATTTTATATTGTTAACAAGCATTGGTCCTAAAGTGTGTTAGTGTTTGAAAAATGTTCTGTAAAAGTTTAGTGTTTATCAGGTGGTGAACTAATTATAATAATGTATAATTAATAATAATAATAACTAGTGACTGAGGAAATAGTTGGTGAGTGTATTTAGTGTGAAAACAAAGAAAAGTGATTGACACTTTAGTCCACATGGACTGAGAGATGAATCAACACTGCTGTGTGTACGACCTCTGTCCACACGCTTCATAAATACTGATTCTTTTTGTACTGGTGCACATTCTACATTTCATTGGTCTGAACGTATTTAGAACCAGTTCTATGAACGGATCAATAAATGAGGCCCCTGGACCATCAGGAAGACAACCAGCAACCTTCTTTATGTGGACTCACTGTGGGTCAGTAGATGGACCTCCTTTGAAGTTAATGGGTTTGTCCATGGACTGGTCACTTCTACAGGACACACAGCTGGGTCCAGGTCCAGGTCCAGGTGTGAGCTGCTTCCTGGTCCTTGAACACACACACACACACACACACACACACACACACACACATACACACACACACGCACGCACGCACGCACGCACGCACGCACGCACGCACGCACGCACACACACACACACACACACACACACACACACACACACACACACACACACACAGTGTAACACTGATGTACAGAGGTGTGAGTGCTGAACTCTGACGTGGTCTCACCTTTGATCTTCAGTCTGGATCTCATGTTGTTCCTTCACCGTGTCCTGATCCATAGCAGAGACACACCTACACACACACACACAGACACACACACACACACCAACCACATCCTTTACTATCCACTAAACTTCACACAAGCTCATATTGGTACATTTACAAACATTCATTTTATTATTTTTATCTCAAAATGTCCCTTGTTGTCATTGTTTATGATTCTGGTTATTATGATTATTGCCTCTGTTGCTTAGCAACACTTTAAATGTTGTCATTTGCTGTTATCTTTGTTTATATTATTAGAATATTTATTATTATTATTATTATTATTATTATTATTATTATTATTATTATTACACTAACACTACTATTATCAATAGTTCTCCATGTACCCCCTTTTAATTTTGAGCACCTGCCCCTCCAAAGGTTTCTGCACGGCCCTGCATAGTGTATAAAATGCTATACAGTTAAATTTACATCAAATAATGTTATGTAAAGAATATTATTTTTATATAATGTATTTGAAGGGCTACCAAACTAAAAACTTGAATTTTATAACACATAATGTCAGTCAACACATGCTAATTGATAATTTTATTTATTTATTAATTAATTAATTAATTTGTATTTAATTATCTTTTTTTCTCTCGTTTTCCCTCTCTTCTCTCAATCTATTGTGTATGTGTACGTATGTGTGTGTGTGTATATATATATATATGTCTGAATTTAAAGCAATTTAAACATAAATACATAAAGTTTATCTTCTCAAAGCATAAGTGTTAAAGGGATAAAATTGTAAACATGTGTGTATATACGTGTGTATGTGTGGACAGATGAATGTATAGTTGATCACATAAATTGTATAATTATACGGTTATATCAATGAGTTATGTGTATATACTGTTTATATGTATATTTATAGTGTAAATAGGTGTATATTATAAGAAGATGATATGTATAGTACTAGATATTACATGTGGTAGGATCATATAATTATATACTTCCTCCTACTCCTTTTAGAACATGTACAGGTTTCACCAGCAGGATTTTTAT
The DNA here is from genome assembly GCF_900634775.1 of Gouania willdenowi. Taxonomy (NCBI): domain Eukaryota; kingdom Metazoa; phylum Chordata; class Actinopteri; order Blenniiformes; family Gobiesocidae; genus Gouania; species Gouania willdenowi. Next base: position 668,517 of record NW_021145056.1, on the reverse strand, counting down.
ACCATTTGTTCTCTTTGATTTGTTTGATTTATTTTCATTTTTTTATTACAATTATTATTATTATCATTATTTGTTTCATTATGTTGCTGTTGTGTTCATGTTTGAAATCAAATATCATTCCTTTATCTAGGGGCGTCGGACTAGGGGGGTAAAGGGTACTGAGTACCCAGGGCCCAAGGCAGGGGGGCCCTCAGAAGTATTTATATATATATATATATATATACAGTATATATATATATATATGTACAAAGATGCATTTAAAACATTTTTAGATTATTTATATGTGAATGAAAGGGCCCTGTGTGAAAATAAACTGGTTATTAATCACAGCTTTACACTAAACACAGTTATTCATGCTGCATCAGGGTCCTACCACCCCCTTTAAAACAGTGCTAATAGTACGACCCACATGTGCTGCTACAGTCTGAACTGTGGATGTGACGTGGAGCAGGAGATAGAAAGCAGCATGTCTTTCCTCAAAAAAGGAAAACCAGGACAAAAAGTCAAAGACAGGGAGAGAAGGTGAAATGAGGGAAAACAACTGTTTACTCAGTTCTTCAGAGATTTAAAACACTCACATCTTTTTTAGACAAAATAGTATTTAGTTAGAAATTAACTACGTGCACTCACACATTTAAATACTGGACCATTCATTTTGGACATCAAATCTTAACTCATTGACTGCCAAAGACGTCTATAGATTGTGTTTTTCGGCTGGGGTTGCTAGGAGACAGTGTGACAAAGCTCTCCTGTGAATATTGAGCTTGTACCATGATGTAGTGACCAAGTGGTGACATGTAGGTGACAGCAGTGCACCTTTGGATGAGAGATCACCCGTGATGAGCAGAGCTCAGAGGAAGAGGAAACGAGTTTACGAGACAGAAAATGGCACTACTAGAGTTGATGCTGAAGTTTCCACCATCTCACAGCAGCGCACACTCGAGACTTGGAGGAATGCCAATATACAGTAATAAATCCATTCAATTCTGACCCAGATTGCAAAATAATAATAAGTTTGCCATCAAAAGCCTGGTCTCAGTGTTGTTTTTGTAGTTTTATAGAAGGAAACCAATGTTGAGGTGTCCCTAAAGTAAAAAAACTTGCTTCAAAGTCACCAATAGATTTTTTCAGAAAAACCCGTTTCTCAGCTTTTTGTCACAAACTGGTGATTTTTGTGAAACTTTCCTCTATTCAACTGCTGATTACAGAAGAACGAAACAAGCTAGAAACAAAATAATTTTTTTCTCATGATAGTAGTCTAATCTTTCAGAATATTTCATATATCAGATTGTCATATTACAAAGTATTCTGTGGGTCTTGAAAGATCAGTGAAAATCATCTAAAACGCCTGGAAATATGAGGTTGGCTGCTCTGAAAATGGCTGCAGTGAATGACTTAAATGGAAATTAAAAAAAATAAAAAAATATTATGAATACTACATTTTGCTGCCACCAAGTCTTAAATAGGTATAGCCAGAGTGTCCCCATGAATCTAATAATTATATATGTATCTTTTATTAACCTTTGTACTCGTTTGCTTTGTGTCTTCGTTAGTTATACCCCCCCCCCAAAAAAAAAGAAATAAAAATAACAAAAAAATACCAGCCGGCCCCTAAATTTTAGCAAAAGTATGTCAAAACACAATATTGTATAAACCATTAAAATATAGTAGAACAGATTTATAAAATACAAGCAATGGATATGAAGTCATTAGGTTATTGCAGTTTTTTTCAACCTTAGGGTCAGGACCCAATGTGAGGTCAGCCTGGAATTAAAATGGGGTTTAAATGTCTAGTAATTGGTTAAAAAGTAGGTAAAAACTGATTCAAATTCTATTTTTTTTTTAAAAAAGTTTTTTAAATTATTGTATTTCAAATACACATCACACACAACACATATCAAATAACTGTATCCTATACATAAACATTCTCAGGGGTCGCTGGACATTTGTGATATTAAAATAGGGTCACGACCCAAAAAAAGGTTGAGAACTTCTGGGTTAATGTGAAGAAAAAATAAAGTTTATATAATAATACTTGTATAGTTTCCAGGTGAAAATTAGTGTACATATTAAAAGTTACAGGAGGGGCCCAACAAGATGGTTTGTACCCAGGGCCCAAAATGTGGTGCTACGCCCCTGCCTTTCCCCCACATATTAGTCTATTATTAACTTGTTGTTGGCTCCTCCCCTCACCCTCTAATAGCACAATACCATTATTATAATTATTATAATATCACATTAAAATACGGGAAATTTACGGGAAAATACTAATACAGGAAGATGGCGGGAAAGAGGGGTAAAATATGGGAGTTTCCCGGCCAAAACGAGATACTTGACAGGTATGGTCATCATCTAGTATCCATAGAGACACATTGTAACTGATCAGCTTTATTGATCTCTTTGTTAAGACAAATAAAGTTGTATAGCTGCATGTACCGAGTGTCCATTTCCCCTGTTCTTCTTCTTCTGATTTTTTTAGTGGTAGTTTCCTCTTCCTCTGCATTGTTGGAGGCAATTTGGTTATAAATGCATTTTATTAATGGTAAATGGTAAATGGACTTGATTTATATAGCACTTTATATCTTGCCCAAGGACACTTCGACACATAGTCAGGTACTGGGATCGAACCCCCAACCTACCGATCAGAAGACGACCCACTACCACCTGAGCCACGGTCGCCCACAGTGAAACTACAGATAAAACACAGAGTCTGAGTGTTCATCTATGTTAAACCTAATGTGTTCTGTTTGCTCTAATTAATAAAAGTTATTAATAATATAGTACATGGTGTCAGTAAATGGTGTAACAGGTTATAAACACAGCGTTGACAGGACAAGCTGAAAAGAACACTTAGAATGTGCTGACATGGAGCTGATCTGTGGCTCCTCCCCCAAAATATAGTGACTGATTAATGCTGTGATTGTAAATGTTGGAGCGACAGACAACGTGCACTAAAGCCATCCCAGTGCACATCCAGCTGCTGTCTGAGCCTCCATTGCTGAGTGTTACAATGATTAGAAATGATTGATCAACCTCTGATGATTTATTACAACATCTCTATGGGTCATAGAGGGATACGGTTACGTACCGAGTCGTTGTTGAGGATGTTTGTTTGTTAGTTGATCCTTGATTTCATTTATAGCTTTGGTCAGAATCCACTGGAAAAAGTCTGTTCACACATTCTGAACCTCCTATCATCTTCAAATAAAGTCTATTATTTTTTCAGTGATAAACATTGAATGAGGTCAAATTGACCCTAAGAATAATAGGAGGGTTAAAAGGATTGCTGCTACCATATATGGTCAATTGGAGGCGTTTCTTAATGTAAATGAGCCTGAACGTGTGCTAGCTTTAGAACAGGTGGGATGAATCAACACTGCTGTGTGTACGACCTCTGTCCACAGGCTTCATAAATACTGATTCTTTTTGTACTGGTGCACATTCTACATTTCATTGGTCTGAACGTATTTAGAACCAGTTCTATGAACGGATCAATAAATGAGGCCCCTGGACCATCAGGAAGACAACCAGCAACCTTCTTTATGTGGACTCACTGTGGGTCAGTAGATGGACCTCCTTTGAAGTTAATGGGTTTAATCATGGACCGGTCACTTCTAAAGGACACACAGCTGGGTCCAGGTCCAGATGTGAGCTGCTTCCTGGTCATTGAACACACACACACACACACACACACACACACACACACACACACACACACAGTGTAACACAGATGTATAGAGGTGTGAGTGCTGAGCTCTGACGTGGTCTCACCTCTGATCTTCAGTCTGGATCTCATGTTGTTCCTTCACCGTGTCCTGATCCATCTCCACGTCACGAGATGATGAGCTGAAAATATGAGTGTGAGACAGACAGCGCTACCTGAGTATCATGGTAAAGAGTGTAAACACACATTAGAGAAGATAAAAGATGTCAAAGCTCTGAGTTTCACAACAAATATCTGGAGCTCTGAAGTTTAACAGCACACTGACTGGATGAGAGTTAGTGCTACACACTGTGATGCTAACGCTAAATGCTACACACTGTGATGCTAACGCTAAATGCTACACACTGTGATGCTAACGCTAAATGCTACACACTGTGATGCTAACGCTAAATGTTACACACTGTGATGCTAACGCTAAATGCTACACACTCTGATGCTAACGCTAAATGCTACACACTGTGATGCTAACGCTAAATGCTACACACTGTGATGCTAACGCTAAATGCTACACACTGTGATGCTAACGCTAAATGTTACTATTCTGCCTGTACTAGTGTGTGTGAACTAGCTTTACAGATAGTGAACAGTCTCCAATAAAGGAACAGGAAGCGTCTTGCTGTTTTGGTGTGTTTTACTGGATAGACTGTAAAACTGTAACATACAGAAACAAAGAGAATGCATATTACAATCTTAATGGGCAAATATACATTGCAACATAAAATAAGTAGCTTAGAATTAACAAAAACCCTCAAAAAACAGCAGCATTAACAAGCGATTAGCACAATGCTAATTTACATGGAAACTGCCATAGGGATGCTAACGGTATTAGCGCTGAATATTTTCTTACAAATTATGAACTGTAAACATGCTAAAATGACTAATGTTGGCATCTAATAGAAGCTAAGATTACTATCATTCAAATACTTACAGACAGATATTTTTGTAGAGCCAAAATGGGATGTTACAGGCTTAAACACTGTGAAGTGTTACTTGCTGTGAGACTGTTAGGAGCATGACTGAACTACGGAAGCTCTATGTGGACAAAAACACAAGAACTATGGTAGCCCTGTGTGGACAAAACACAAGAAACTCAAAACGTAAATAACTCTTCCCACAAGGGACAGTACACTCCCTGCCTGGTATACTGCTATACCACTATTAACCTTTAACTAATAACACAATTTCTGAAATCGGTCTTGTGTACACCGTGGCCGTACCTTCTTTAATTACACGTACATCTACTTTACGTACTCTTTTATCTCGACCAGGATAAGTGTTTACAATAAGTCCAGTAGGCCATTCGTTTCTTTTGACCTGAGTGTCCTTTAGGAGAACAACATCACCAATGGATAAATTTGGTTGATCTGCTTGCCATTTTCTTCTTGGTTGAAGGGTTGCAAGATACTCTTCTCGCCATCGTTTCCAGAATGAGTTGGCAAGACTTTGCACCTGTTTCCACTGTTTACGGTACAAGTCCTTTGAATCAAAGTCCCCAGGTGGAATAGCAACGGGACAGATTTTCTGATTGAGTAACGCACTTGGTGTCAGCAAGTCGGGTTGATAAGGGTCGGATGACACGGGAACTAATGGACGACCGTTCATTATGGCTGCGACCTCTGCCATGAGCATTACAAGAACTTCGTGAGTCAAATTTGGAGAGTGGACTTTCAGCAGCATAGCGTCCAAAATACGTTGGGCCACTCCGATCATTCTTTCCCACACCCCTCCCATGTGAGAGGAGTGAGGTGGGTTAAACTTCCAAGTGCATGTTTCGTTTTTGAGGTAGGATTGAAGCTCAGGATCTTCGGAACTTATCTGAAGCTCTTTGCACGCTCCCACAAAGTTAGTTCCACAATCTGATCAAAAGAGCTTGGTTGGGCCTCTTATGGCCAGAAACCTTCTGAGAGCGTTTATGAAACTCAAACTTGAGAGGGACTCAACTACCTCGATGTGAACTGCTCGTGTGACTAAACAAGTAAACATTACTGCCCAGCGTTTGTTTTCTAACACTCCACCTCTTGTCCGGCGGATGCTGATGTTCCACGGTCCAAACACGTCCACTCCGACATGTGTGAAAGGAGGAGCTTGGGTGAGACGATCCACTGGAATGTCTGCCATCTTCTGTTGTTGTACATTTCCTCGTAGCCTGCGGCAGGTTGTGCATTTGTTGAGAAGATTTGACACCATCCTTTTCCCTCCAAGGATCCACAGACCAGCAGACCTGATGGCTCCTTCGGTGATATGTCTGCCTTGGTGCGCAACCTGTTTGTGGTAGAACTGAACCAGTAAAGTGGCAATGTGATGCTTCTTTGGAATAACGATAGGCTGGCTTTGCTCTTGAGTTATTTCAGCAGAAGACACACGTCCTCCTACTCGCACCAGTCCATCTTTGTCTAAAAACACATAAAGATTTTTCAGTGGACTGTGTTTTAATGCGTCCTCTCCTTTGTTCAAAGTTTGAATTTCCTTTTCAAATGTCTCACCTTGAACAGTTCGTAAAATAACTAACTTTGCTTGTGTTAGTGTGTCCATCTTTGGTTCATTTGATTCAGGAGCTTTTGAAATGGATCTGACCTTTTGAATGAGTTTGGCTATAGCTTGTGTAAGACGTTTCCAACTGGAGAAGCGCCCAAACCTTTGCGAACCAAACAATTTTGTCACAGTTGTGGTTGCAAACGTTGAAACTTGTGGGCGGACTTCTGCGTCTGTGGCAGGTTCAACAAGTTCAAAACTGTTTTGCCACATAGGACACTCTCCATCACTTTTCCTCAGGAAGTCGGGTCCAGTAAACCAATTGGTAGAACTTAGAAGTGAAGCTGGCACATGCTGTGTTCCATGATCGGCGGGATGGCCTTCCGGGCTCACAAAATGCCACTGACTGGGCTCGGAGGACTTTCTGATGCGAGCAACACGATTAGCGACATAAACGTAGAATCTTCGGCTAGTGTTGTTGATGTAGCCTAAGACTACTCGGCTGTCAGTGTAGTATTTCACTTTGTGAATTTCAATGTCAAGTTCATCTAGTAGCATGTCCCCCAGCTCTACCGCCAAAACTGAAGCGCATAGCTCCAAGCGAGGTACTGTGTGGACTTGTCTCAGAGCTAATTTGGACTTGCCCATGCAGAAGCCTACGTGGACGTGACCTTCAGTGTCTGTAGCTCGAACGTATGCGACTGCTGATATGGCTGATGTAGAAGCGTCCGCAAAAACACACAACTCTCTTTGACAGGTAGATTGCAGTGACGTGTTTACATACTGTCTATGGATTTGTAGTTTCTCCAAGTTAACAAGTGAGTTTTTCCAAGATTTCCATTGTGCCTCTTTTTCTGCTGGCAGTGGGGTGTCCCATTCACAGTTCTCTGAGCACAATTCTCTGATGAGAGACTTGCCTTGCATGATGATGGGGGCTGCAAACCCAAGGGAATCATACAAGCTGTTAACAGTAGAGAGAATGCCCCTTCTCGTAAATGGCTTGTCTTCTCGTGACACAACAAAGGTGAAACAGTCATTTTGCAAATCCCAGTTAAGCCCTAAACTTCTCTGTAAGGGCAGGGGCTCTGCACCGAGGTCAAGGTTTTTCAGTTCTTTTGCACGTTCTTCAGATGGGAATGCTTCCATTACAGCTGGACTGTTGGAGGCTATTTTGTGCAAGCGAATGTTAGAATCTGCAAGCATTTCTTTAGTGGTTTTAAAAGTTTGAATGGCGTTGGCATCCGAGGGAAAGGAAGCCAGTCCGTCGTCAACGTAAAAGTTTTTAAGGACAAACTGTTAGGCCACGTCATTGTACTCCTCTTGTGTAGCCAAAGCCGCCCTCCGAAGGCCATATATTGCTATGGCGAGAGACGGGCTATTTCCAAACACGTGTACAGTCATCCTGTACTTTCTGATATCCTTTGTGGGGTTGTTACCTTCGTACCACAGGAAACGGACAAAGTCCCGGTGGTCCTCACAAATGACAAAACAATAGAACATTTGCTCTATGTCCGCTGTGATTGCGACAGGTTCCTTACGTAACCGCAAAAGGACCCCAATAAGTGTGTTATTCATGTCTGGGCCGCTCAACAAAACATTGTTCAAGGATGTGTCTTCATGAGTGGCACTAGAGTCAAATACTACACGTATCTGGGTAGGTTTCCGAGGATGGTAAACACCAAAAACCGGGAGGTACCAACACTCTTGGTCTTCGTTGAGTGGCGGGACGGGTTCTGCATGTCCTGACTCAAACATTTTCTGCATGAAGTTGAAGAACTGTTCTTTTATGTGGGGCTTTTTGTCAAGCATGCGACACAGCGAATTGAGACGTTTCACTGCTTGGTCTCGGTTGTTGGGCAGTCTGCGCCTGTTTGTTTTGAAGGGTAGTGGCGCCACCCAGCTGTTGGACTCATCCATAAAGACTTGCTCATCCATGATCTCCAGGAAGAGTTTATCATCCACTGACATGGCGGGTTTGTCATCATGTGGGGCTCTCATAAACAATTTCTTATTGAGATAATCATTTTCATCTATGCCAATCAAGCTGGTCATGTTCAAAGAATTAAATGGAAAGTCAGAGGCCCGGACCTTTTCTTTTACATGGAATGAGTTAGGGCAGGATTCCAGTAGAGATGTACGACCGTTGTTCAACACTGTTGTGCGGTAAACACTGACTTTGCTTGGCACGTGAGCACCCCCTAGGCAGACCTCACCGATTATGACCCAGCCAAGGTCGAGGTGCTGGGCATACGGAGCGTCGTGGGGGCCGTTGTAATGCTCTCTGACTTTGTGCACTCTAGGTATGTCCCGAACAAGGAGGACCAGTATTGAAGCATTTGGGTCCAAATCTGGAATCTTGTCTGCCAAGTGCTTAAGATGAGTGTGGTGCTTTGCGACCTCTGGTGTCGGGATTTCAGATCGATCATCTGGGAGCATGTCACACTCAATTAAGGTGGGAAGCCGGACACTAGTGTTGCCGTCTAGAGACTCTACTACAAAACCGTCAGCTTGGCGTGCCCTTGTCTCACCTACACCTGAGCAGGTTTTGAAAGTGTAAACTTTAGTGCATGTGTTAACGTTAAAGATCTCAAAGAATTCTGTCTTTGCTAAAGAACTATTGCTTTGCTCATCTAACACAGCATAGGCTTTCACTGCCTTTTCTTTGTGTCCAACAGGATAGATGTTTACTAGACAGATTTTGGAGCATGAGCGTGAGCTGTTACCTTTGCCGCAGATCTCTGTACATTTGGTCACAATGGTTTGGGTGGAGTTTTCTGGTTGCTCGTTTGGGGCTGCAGAGTCTGGAGCTTGAGTTTTCCACGGTGCTGGTCCAGGGTGCAGCGCAGTGACATGGTGGTCGCTTTTACACTCATTGCAATGTACACTTATGTCACAGTCTTTTGCCATGTGGTTGACGGAGGAACAGCACTTGTAACAAATGTTCTTTTCTTTCAGAATGGCTTTTCTCTCATCCAAAGTCTTTGCTCTGAAACCACGACACTTGCGGAGGGAGTGTGGTTTGTTATGAAGCGGGCACTGTTTATCTGGGTCAACCACCTTTTGGTCAGGGGAGTCACGAAAGCCTTTTGGAGCAGCTATTTCAGTTTTACGGACAGATACTGTACACAAATGGATTAAAACCTCTCATAACGAAACCAACCAGAATTAATAAACACAGCTCAACACTGATAGACAACATCTTCACAAACATACAAAACACAGATCTAAAGAGTGGTATATTAATAAATGACATCTCTGATCATTTACCAATATTTATGATACTAAACACGAAAGAGAAGAAAAACCTTGAAAATTATAACACACAGACATACAGAAGACTGGAAGGAGAAAAACAACTAGAAAACTTTAAACAACAGATAAAAAGACAGACGTGGGAGAGTGTTTTCAAGGAAGATGATGTGAACGTAGCATATGACACATTTACAGACACAATAATGACAATTTACGATAAATGCTGCCCTTTGAAACAAATAACAATCAAAAGTAGAACTAACAAAGTACCATGGATTAATAAGAAAATAGCCAATGTATGCAAAAAGAAAAACATACTATATAAAAAATATATAACAGAAAAAACATTAAAAGCAGAAATACGTTATAAAAAATACAGAAACAAAGTCAATAATTTACTAAGAGAAAAAAAAAGAGAATACTATGAAAAACAATTAAAAGAGAATAAAAACAAAAACAAAAAATTGTGGGAAATTATAAACAACATAACCATGCGCAAAAGCACAGAAAAAAATGCAGACCATTTTATAATAAACATTGTAAAAGAATACAATAAAAACATAGCACAAGAACTCAACAGTTTTTTCATAAATACTGGAAAAGACATAGAGAAAGGGATTAATAAACACCCAACACTTGAATGGAACCATTTTGACAATGAGAAGAAAGACATTGATAAGTACCTTGTACTTGAAGAAGTAACAGAAGCAGAGGTGGACAGAATAATCACAACCTGTACCTCTAAAAAATCCAGAGACGTTAATAATCTAACTATGACTTTAATAAAAACCATAACAGCTGAAATAACCCCGCCATTAACACATATAAGCAATCTATCATTCAAGAATGGCGTTTTCCCAGAAAAAATGAAAATTGCAAAAATCAGACCGATTTACAAGGGTGGAGATAAATGTAATTTTACTAATTATCGACCTATATCAATATTACCACAATTATCAAAAATTCTGGAAAAACTGTTTATGAACAGACTTGACAAATTTATAGAAGACAATAATATACTAAATGAAGGACAATATGGATTTAGAAAAAGACGTTCAACAGCAATGGCTATAATTGACATCACGGAGAATATAAGAGAAGCATTAGAAAAAAAACAACTTGTATTCTGAATTTTTCTGGACCTAAAAAAAGCCTTTGACACAATTAATCATGATGTTCTAGAAGAAAAACTTCAAAATTACGGAATAAAGTACAATGCCCTAAAATGGATTAAAAGCTATATGACAAATAGGAGACAATATGTTGACTTTGAAGAACACACATCAAAATGCCAAACCATACAATGTGGTGTGCCACAGGGTTCAATTTTAGGGCCAAAACTGTTCATTTTATACATAAATGACATTTTCAAAGTCACAAATTGCCTCAAACTAACGTTGTTTGCAGATGACACAACCATTCTATGCTCAGGCAAAGACATTAAAACTCTAATAGAGTCAACAAATCTCAGGCGGCTACTACAGCTTCTACGAGGTGCGCACTCGTGAACGCGAGGTCTGTGGTGAATAAAACTTTCATCCTGCAGGACTTCTTTACATCGTGCGATTTAGATGTACTGTTTATAACAGAGACTTGGATCAACAGCGGTGAGTCTACTGCTTTCTCAGAGTTATTACCTCCAGACTGTACTTTTATCAACGTACCGAGAACCACTGGTCGTGGCGGAGGTATAGCTACTGTTTTAAAGAACTGCTTTTATCACAAAGTGGTATCTGAAAGGTCTTTTTCTTCATTTGAACTGAGCTGTTTTGAGCTGCGACAGGCTGACCCAGTACTGTGCGCTGTCATTTACAGACCACCGAAGCACAACAAGGATTTTATTAGAGACTTTTATGAATTTGTTGCTTGTGTGCTCACGCGTTATGACAGGGTTTTAATTGTCGGAGATTTTAATGTGCATGTATGTTGTTCTTCTAAACCCATGGCCAGAGAGTTTTTGGACTTGGTGGAAGCTTTTAATCTGACGCAACATGTCACTGGCCCCACACAAGTGCACGGGCACACGCTAGACATTGTGTTGTCTTGTGGTTTTCCTGTGAACAATGTCGTTGTTGGAGATGCCGTGTTTTCTGACCACAGCCCTGTCATGTTTGATCTTATTTTGGACTTGGAGGTGAAGCTGTCTTGCGTGCGTCAGGGTCGTGTTATTAAGCCCGACACGGCCGCTGCTTTTTCTCCTCTTTTTACTGCATCGTTTCTGGATCATCTAAACTCCGCTGCATCTATGGACACCGAGCAATGGATGAACTCTTTTACTTCGACCTGCTCTGAAGTCTTGGACAGTGTTGCTCCCCTCAGAGCCATATGTCCTAAGCCAAAGCAGGAACTGTGGCTCAATGACACTACGCGCACAGCTCGGCGTGAGTGTCGGAGGGCACAGCGGAGGTGGAAAAAGGACCATTTGGAGGTCTCGCACCAGATTCTTAGAGAGTGCTGGAGAAACTATCAAAGTGCTGTTAAAGCTGAAAAAACTCAATATTTCTCTAACTTGATCTCGAATAATGTCAGTAAGCCTCGAGTTCTTTTTAAAACGATTGGTTCTGTTTTTAATCCGAGTCCGTCCACTTCATTGGAGATGACAAGTGGAACTTGTGAAAAATTCCTCTCCTTTTTCAATGAGAACGTTGCTGCTATTAGGGCCAACATATCTCCCTTTTCAGTGTTGAGTTGTGTATCCACCCAATGCTTAGCTGTTTTCTGTCAGTTTGAGTCTGTGTCATTGTCTGTGCTCACAGGGATAGTTAAAAAACTTAAACCCTCCTCCTGTCCCACAGACCCGGTCCCTCCTCGCTTTTTTAAAGAGGTTTGGGACACCATTGGCTCTTCTGTTAGGGAGATCATCAACAGCAGCTTGGCTACTGGCATAGTGCCAGCTTTTTGTAAGAAAGCTGTAGTTGAGCCTTTGATTAAAAAACCTGGCCTTGACCCTGCAAATTTGGCGAATTATCGCCCAATTTCCAAACTACCATTGGTATCGAAAATTTTAGAGAAATGCGTTTTTGCACAGTTGCAACCTTTTTTAGATGAAAATGGCACTTTAGACCCATATCAGTCAGGCTACAAAGCTTTGCACAGTACTGAATCTGCACTTTTAAAGGTTTTTAATGACCTGTTTTTAATGACTGATTCTGGAGGTTCTGCCATTTTAGTGCTTTTAGACTTGACGGCTGCTTTTGACACAGTCGACCACACAATTCTTTTAGATCAATACAATAGAGGAGACTGTTCAGCAGCTGAATCCATCAACGTGTTGCCTTGACACAATACCCTCAAACTTCTTTAAAACTGTTGTAAAGTCAATTGTCACTGATTTGTGTCAGATAATTAACTGCTCATTCCAATCAGGCACCGTACCAAAATCCCTGAAAGTAGCTGCTGTGAAACCGCTGTTAAAAAAGAGATCACTGGATGCCTCTATACTGGCTAACTATAGACCAATCAGCAACCTTCCATTCATGGCCAAGATCATTGAGAAGGTGGTCTTCAACCAACTGAGTCAATTTTTAACATTCAACAAAATATTTGATAAATTTCAGTCAGGTTTTCGTTCTCATCACAGCACTGAAACTGCTCTTATCAAAGTGATCAATGACATAAGGTTGAACACTGATTCAGGAAAAGTATCTGTTCTCATTCTGTTGGATCTAAGTGCTGCATTTGACACTGTAGATCATACAATTTTGTTGCACAGATTGCAAACATGGGTTGGACTAAATGGAAAAGTAATGCAATGGTTTAAGTCATACTTGGAGGAGCGAAGCTATTTTGTAAGCATTGGAAACTTTGAATCTGACAGATTACCAATGTCCTGTGGGGTTCCTCAGGGATCTGTTCTTGGACCCCTTCTGTTTAGCCTTTACATGCTTCCTTTAGGACAAATTTTACAGAACTGTAAGGTTGATTATCAGAGCTATGCAGATGACACACAACTATATCTATCACTGAACCCAGATGACCATGGTCCCATTGAGGTGTTGTGTGACTGTTTAGAAAAAATAAACTGCTGGATGAGTGAAAACTTCCTTCAACTAAACCATGACAAGACAGAGGTGATTGTCTTTGGTAACAAGGAAAAGAGGACTGCTGTCAGCAATTATCTTGAGTCTCGATCATTAAAAGCTAAAGACCAAGTCAAAAACCTTGGTGTTCTGATTGACTCAGATCTTACATTCAGCAGTCAGATCAAATCTATCACAAAAACAGCCTTCTACCACCTAAAGAACATCTCCAGAGTGAAAGGTTTAATGGCTCAGAAAGATCAGGAGAAACTGGTCCATGCTTTTATCTCCAGCAGACTGGACTATTGTAATGGTCTTCTGACAGGAATCCCCCAAAAGAGCATCAAACAGCTACAGCTGGTTCAGAACGCTGCAGCTCGGGTCTTAACCAGAACAAAGAGGTCAGAGCACATTACTCCAGTTTTAAAGTCTTTACACTGGCTCCCAGTCAGCCTCAGAATAGACTTTAAAGTTCTGCTGCTGGTGTATAAATCTGTGAATGGGTTTGGTCCAGAATACATCAGTGACATGTTAGTCAGGTATGAACCCAGCAGGTCTCTCAGATCTATGGACACAGATCAGATAGTGGAGCCCAGAGTTCACAGTAAACATGGTGATGCTGCTTTTAGTTGTTAGGCTGCAAAGAAGTGGAACAAACTGCCAGCAGAGCTGAAGTCAGCATCCAATGTGAACATTTTTAAATCAAAGTTAAAGGCACTTTTTTTCTCTACTGCATATGATTGAGAGAGAGATTTTTTGTCATGTTGTTGATGTAATGATGATTTTACTGATGATTTTAATTGATTTTACTGATGATTTTAAATGTTCTTATTGATTTTACTGATGATTTTAAATGTTCTTATTGATTTTAAACAATTGAATGTTTTATCATGCAAAGCACATTGAGTTGCCTTGAGTATGAAATGCGCTATATAAATAAATTTGCCTTGCCTAGATCGCCTAAGAGATCGCGTGGGTGTCAGGGGGACCGCGTTGGAGTGGTTTAGGTCCTACCTGTCGGAGAGGTCATTCTCCGTCAGGCTGGGGGACTCCACTTCATCTTCTGCCCCACTTCACTGTGGAGTCCCCCAGGGATCTATCCTGGGTCCCATTCTTTTTGCTATATATCTCCTCCCACTTGGAGAGATTTTTAAGAAACATGCCATGTCTTACCACTTCTACGCAGATGACTGTCAAATTTACATGCCCATTGCAAAGAATGATCACAGCCCCCTGACACTCCTGCTTCACTGTCTGGGTGACGTCAAGGCTTGGTTAGCCCAGAATTTTTTAAAACTGAATGAGGGAAAAACAGAAATAATGGCATTTGGACGTACCCTCGCAGACTTGGGATCACTCCAAAAGTATTTGCATCCCAAAGTCACCAGCCTTGGCGTCACCATAGACAGTGATTTTAAATTTGCTAAACAGATCAATGGCGTTTTAAAATCGGGTTTTTATCATCTTCGTCTTTTATCCAAAGTTAAGCCTTTTTTATCATTTAATCTTTTTGAACAAGTCGTGCACGCTTTTATTTCAAGCCGTCTGGACTACTGCAACGCACTTTACTCGGGCATCAGCCAAAAGGCACTTTACCGCTTGCAGTTAGTCCAGAACGCAGCGGCACGACTTTTAACAGGGACCAAAAAGCGTGAACACATCACCCCAATCCTTGCTTCTTTGCATTGGCTCCCTTTTAAATTTAGAATTGATTTTAAAATTTTATTGTTTGTTTTTAAAGCTTGGAATGGACTGGCCCCTCAGTATATCACAGACCTCATCCAAATTTACCGACCCCCGCGCGCTTTGAGGTCTGAGGGCCAGCTCCAGCTCGTGGTTCCGAAGGCGAACCGTAACACTAAAGGGGACAGAGCGTTTTCCGTTGTCGGCCCTAAGCTGTGGAACGCTCTGCCCCTCCACATCCGTACGGCCCCCACCGTGGAGTGTTTTAAATCTCGTCTCAAAACTCACTTTTATTCTCTGGCTTTTAGCACCGTGTAAGTTGTGTGGTCCTCTGTGTCTTTTACTTTATGTTATTGAGTTTTATTCTTATTTATAGTTTTTAATGTGTTTTTATTTATATTTATTCTTTTAAACTGTTTTATTTTTATTTATTGTTTTATACTCATTTAGTGGCAGAGCTCATTTGTATTGTTTTGGTTTTATTGTTGTTGTCGCATGTTCAACACTTTGGAAACATTTTGTTGTTTAAATGTGCTATATAAATAAAGTGGATTGGATTGGATTGGATTGAAATGAAGAACTATCAAAAATTCAAACATGGTTAGATGTAAATAAACTAGCCCTAAACGTCAGTAAAACAAAATTCATCAAATTTGGAAAGAGAAAAATAACAGGAGATATAACACTGAAAATGAACATGGAAATAATAGAAGAAGTAAAAGAATATAGGGTACTAGGAGTGTGGATGGACGAGAAGCTGACCTGGAAAAAACATATACAAATAGTTAAAAACAAAGTTGCCAAAAGCAGTTACATCCTATGGAAGCTTCAACAAATCCTACACACCAAATCACTTAAAACAATCTATTCTTCACTCATAGCATCGCACTTAAATTACTGCTCCGAAATATGCGGTAATAACTACAAAACGTATCTTGAACCACTATTTAAACTACAAAAAAAAGCTATAAGAATTTTACATAAAGCACCACACAACGCACACACAAACGAATTATTTGTGGAGGCAAAATACCTAAAACTGCAAGAAATAATACACTACAACACACAAATACACGCATTTAGGGATTCATCTAAAAAACTACCACATCAAATACAAAAACGTTTCACATACAATCAAAATTCCTACGACTTCAGACATAACAATGTGTTTAGACCAGACAGGGTTAAATCTAACGTTGGCAAATATAGTACTGTGTATAGAGCCATGAACCTCTGGAACAGCCTTGACACAGAGACACAACAATCCGTAAATCGGAAAGGATTTAAGGAGAAAACACGGAGGACATTTCTACACACATACAGATCTCAAGTCAACTCTTCATCAAACTCTACAGCAACGACATGGAACTCATCAACTGGTCATTGAGCGCCATTGACAAAATCTTCATGACGAGACAACTGCTACAGCACGAATCAGCGTGTCCAAAGGACACATACCCAAGTGGATATGCCACGGATGCACGAGGGAGAAGCCTGATGCTCTGTCTCTCCCAGTTGATAGTGGAAGATGTGGAGGACATCTATCTGCTAGGGGTCATGATCCTTGGCCTGAAAATGATGGGGGTATGTGTATGTGTATGTGCCTTTCTGATGGATCGTAAGCTGAGGCGACTCTCAGAGGATATGAAGGTTCTCCGAAAGAAGAAGAACTTTTCGTTTGGAGAGTTGGAGGAATGTAAACAATGACTGGAAAAGAAAGCTCGAGGAGATACGGAGAAAAAGGACAGTGAAGAGGAGTAACAGCAGGAACAATGACTGCAGACGAGAACACATCACATAAAAAAGGACAAAAAAAAAAAAAAAAAAACGTTAATGATGAAATTTATGAAGAAGATGAGAATGTTTGACAAGGGAAGAAACGAGGTTTGATGTAAAATTATCTGTGTTCAAATCAGGGGACGGATCTGGATAAGCATAATGCTTTTTTCCGTCGCCCTTTCCGGCATGCAAAAGGACAAAAAAAAAAAAAAAAAAAAAAAATGTGATTCTGCTCTGAATGTCAAAATGAATTTCTGTGATTGCAACCATGTCGGAAATGAACTGAATAAATAAATACTGCAGTTTTAAAGTTGTGTTTGTTCAGTCTTTCAGGCCTATAAACACTTGGGCCACCAGTAGAGAGCAAGGGGGCAAAGTTTGGGTCGTTGAGAGTTTTAGCTTTGTCACACACAAACTTTACGAAGACTGGGAATGGTGGGTAAGAAGCATGATGTTGCTCTTTGTAGTAGGATGCTGAAGTGATCCATTTCTCTTGTAGGTGGAATGGGAGTTTTTGAACAATAGGAGTGATGCCCCGGGATGTATCTAAGTAACTGAGACCAGGTAGGAAACCATCTACATGGGCAGCATCCAGCTCTGTGAGGAGATCACCTAGCTCCCTCAACTTGTGATTTTCTCTGTTGGCTATTTTGGGAAAATCTTCCAACTTTTTGAGGAGAGCATTCCCTATAGCTTCAGAGGACCCATAGACGTCCTCCAATCTTTGTCACACCATCCTGACACCAGCTGTGGCATCATAGATGTGTACAGACCTTAATCTTTTTGCTTACTCTGTGGATTTGGGGCCTAACCACTTGCAGAGGAGATCTAACTCCTCTCTTGGGGATAAATAAAGCCCTTCTATGGCATTTAAAAAAGATGTCTTCCAGGCCCAGTAATTTTCGGGCTTATCATCAAACATCAGAAGCCCTGAGCTAACCAACTCTCTGCGAACCAAATACTTGGCTAAATCTGTTGTGGCTGGGGAATCGGACTCGTTAGCACTGACAACAGGTCGTGTGGGAGATAATCTGGGCTGGAAGTTGGCTGACTGACCCATAGAGCGTGGATGAAATCTTTGATCGTTAGTAACTGGGGTTGGGTGCTGCGGGTGAGATGTGAAAATGGCATTTTTGGATGAGCTTTGGTTAAAGGAACGATCTGCTCCACTGATGGTGTTATATTTTGGTGATCGCACCACTGGTAGCTCTTGAAACTCATATTCACTGATCTCACTATTTTGTATGCTATGCTTTTTGACTTTATTTTGCACAAACACACCATTGTCCATTAATTGCCGAGCTTCTGGAAGCACTAGTGTGGTAGCTTGTACAGAGTCAAAGTGGGTACCAGTTGGCAGAGGTGGAACTAACCTGTTCTGGACGACGTTGTTGCTATTTGTTGGAAACCAGGTATCTCCACCTTCATCCTCGGCTGCTGCCTCTAGGACCTCTGCTTCGGCGTTGGCGGCTGCAGCTGCACTTTGTAGATGCAGTTTGAGGAGGTCAGCGCTGAGCTCTGCTTTCTTTTTTGTAGCTTCAGCTTCAATGTGGGCTTGTTCCTTTATCACCTCTGCTTCTCTTTCAGCGTATGATACTTGCACTTGTGCGGCTGCTGCTTTAGCACGTGCTTTTGCAGCCAAAACGCTTGCATTGGACCGTTGACTGGCACAGGACCGCTGACTGGCACGTGAGCTGTTGGAACAGTTCGATCTTGTTTCCCACAGGTCACCAGCATTGCTGACTGTACTTTGGTGGTCAGGGACAGCAGTGTTGTCATCTTTTTCGACTTTTGGTTGGTCTTCCATCATGTCTTTTTACTATTCTGCCTGTACTAGTGTGTGTGAACTAGCTTTACAGATAGTGAACAGTCTCCAATAAAGGAACAGGAAGCGTCTTGCTGTTTTGGTGTGTTTTACTGGATAGACTGTAAAACTGTAACATACAGAAACAAAGAGAATGCATATTACAATCTTAATGGGCAAATATACATTGCAACATAAAATAAGTAGCTTAGAATTAACAAAAACCCTCAAAAAACAGCAGCATTAACAAGCGATTAGCACAATGCTAATTTACATGGAAACTGCCATTGGGATGCTAACGGTATTAGCGCCGAATATTTTCTTACAAATTATGAACTGTAAACATGCTAAAATGACTAATGTTGGCATCTAATAGAAGCTAAGATTACTATCATTCAAATACTTACGACAGATATTTTTGTAGAGCCAAAATGGGATGTTACAGGCTTAAACACTGTGAAGTGTTACTTGCTGTGAGACTGTTAGGAGCATGACTGAACTACGGAAGCTCTATGTGGACAAAAACACAAGAACTATGGTAGCCCTGTGTGGACAAAACACAAGAAACTCAACACGTAAATAACTCTTCCCACAAGGGACAGTACAGTTACACACTGTGATGCTAACGCTAAATGCTACACACTCTGATGCTAACGCTAAATGCTACACACTGTGATGCTAATGCTAAATGCTACACACTGTGAGGCAAACGCTAAATGCTACACACTCTGATGCTAACGCTAAATGCTACACATTGTGATGCTAACGATAAATTCTACACACTGTGATGCCAACGCTAAATGCTACACACTGTGATGCTAACGCTAAATGCTACACACTCTGATGCTAACGCTAAATGCTACACATTGTGATGCTAACGCTAAATTTTACACACTGTGATGCTAATGCTAAATGCTACACACTGTGAAGCTAACACTAAATACTATACACTGTGATGCCAACGCTAAATGCTACACAGTGTGATGCTAACGGTAAATGCTACACACTGTGATGCTAACGCTTTATCAGAATCAGAATCAGAAGAATCAGAAGAGCTTTATTGACCAGGTACAGTTTAGAACAATACGAGGAATTTGACTAGGTAGTTGCAGTGAAAGGATACACATCAACACACCGGAGCAGCCATTTGCGGCGCCCACATATTTAGGTGAAAAAAGGGATCAATAACAGGAGGAGAGGAGGGGTGAGGGGAAAAAAACTGCCAGTTTGAAACTGATTTCCCTAAACAGAGAAAGCAGTGTGAAACCAGGAAAAAAACCGCCTCTGCAAACATAAATGTAAGCATGACACAGTCAAACAACTCGAGACAAGGCATGTAGGAAGGGTTGGGTGGGAGGTTGGCTGGGGGAGGGGGTCAGGTGGGAAGAACAACAGGAGTCCAGCCGTTTGGGGACATGGGCGTGCTGCCAGTCGGCGCTTCAACCACGCCTCCATGCAGCTGCGGTTGGGGAGGTGGGGAAAGATGGCCGACGAGGCATTTGAAGTTGAAGACCTGTAGCTGCGTTACTGACAACCACATGACGTGTGGAAAAGTTCAGCATCAACAGTTCCAGGAGGAATGTAGGGAAGGAGCGGGGGGAGGGAGTGGGGGGTAAGAGCCGCCGTCTGCAGAAACTTCCTGGTGATAAGAGTTGAGACAACCTTGGCTTTAGCCTTGGCAGCTGGGGAGCGAAAAAATCTGATCGATAGCACTGAGAGACAAACTAATTAATTCCATTATTCTGGTTTTGGATGAGTTGCAGAGAGAGGCTCTTGTTAGTTTCACAAGACCTGACAAAGCAGCAGCTAGGAGAGAGATAAGACGGAAGGGAGGGAGAAACAGAGAATGCGACTGACCTCGTCGAGAGAAGCAAGAAGGTGATGCTAACGGTAAATGCTACACACTGTGATGCTAACGCTGTATGCTACACACTGTGATGCTAACTCTAAATGCTACACACTGTGATGCCAACTCTAAATGCTACACACTGTGATGCTAACGCTATATGCTACACACTGTGATGCTAACTCTAAATGCTACACACTGTGATACCAACTCTAAATGCTACACACTGTGATGCTAACGGTAAATGCTACACACTGTGATGCTAACGCTATATGCTACACACTGTGATGCTAACTCTAAATGCTACACACTGTGATGCTAATGCTTCACAAATTATTATCGAGTAACGTTTTCTAGCTCGCTATAAAAACGTGAACTGGTACATATCTGGGTCAAAATAAATGCTAACAACACCAAATCTGAGATCCTTCGTTGGCATGTGACTGTGGGGGTATGCACCAAATTTGAATAATTTAGGCCACCAGGGGGCACTGCAAATATGGAATATTTATATCTCTTAAAATGCCAATTTTTACAAAATTTGATGGGTATGATCTTGGGTCCCTCCTGATGCCATATCTCAAAGTTATTCGTGATTGGTCAAAGTGGGCGTGGCTTATTACATCATAACATATATATATACAATTTATTTCAGCTGAATTATTATTTTGAGGGCTGTGAAGTTTACACGGTAGATATAGAAGACCACCCATACCAAAAATTGCGCCACTCGGTGGGGGGGTGGGGGGGGTGGGGGGGGTTTCTGGGTTAGCGAAACTATCATTGATCCCCCTTACTTTTATTTATGATGTATTTTAATTTAATTAAATTATTTAATTGATCAATGTATTTTTCCTTAATTCTCTTTTCTTTCTCTCATTTTCCCTCTCTTCTCTCAATCTATTGTGTATATATATATATATATGTCTGAATTTAAAGCAATTTAAACATAAATACATAAAGTTTATCTTCTTGAAGCATAAATGTTAAAGGGATAAAATTGTATATATGTGTTTATATACGTGTGTATGTGTGGACAGATGAATGTATAGTTGATCACATAAATTGTATGATTATATAGATATATACCAATTAATTTTGTGTATCTACTTTATATATGTATATTTATTGTGTAAATAGGTGTATATTATAAGAAGATTATATGTATAGTACTAGATATTACATGTGGTAGGATCATATAATTATATACTTCCTCCTACTCCTTTTAGAACATGTACAGGTTTCATCAGCAGGATTTTTATACCATTTGTTCTCTTTGATTTGTTTGATGTATTTTAATTTTTTTTTTTATTATTATTATTATTATTATTCTTTTCATTATCATTCCTTTCCCCAGGGGCATCGGACTGGGGTGGTAAAGGGTACTGAGTACCCAGGGCCCAGGGCAAGGGGTGGGGGGGCCCTCAGAAGTCTGCTTATTATATATATTAATATATATATATATGCATTTGAAACATTTTTAGATTATTTAAATGTGAATAAAAAGGGCCCTGTGTGAAAATAAGATGGTTATTAATCACAGTCTGGAAAACCAGGACAAAAAGTCAAAGAAAGGGAGAGAAGGTGAAATGAGGGAAAACAACTGTTTATTCAGTTCTTCAGAGATTTAAAACACTCATCTCTTTTTTAGACAATATATTATTTAATTTGAAATTAACTACGTGCACTCACACATATTTAAATGCTGGAACATTCCTTTTGCACGTCAAATCTTAAATGAAAATAAAGTTATTTAAAAAATATATATATATTGTAGAAAACATTTTGCTACCACCGCCCCTTAAATTGTAGCAAAAGTATGTCACACACACAATATTCAATAAACCATTAAATATAATAAAACAGATTTATAAAATACAAGCAATGGATATGGAGTCAATAGGTTATTGCATTTCTTTTCAACCTTGGGATCAGGACACCATGTCTGGTCAGCCTGGAATTAAAATGGGGTTTAAATGTCTAGTAATTGGTAAAAAAAAAACACACACACACAACAAACATCAAAAAACAGTTTTCTATACGTAAACTTTCTCAAATATTTAAATCTAGTTAAAAAAGATACAGTATATAAATATCTATTCCTGGCTCCTCTGTATCTTAACTTTAACACACTTTAATAAACATGATCAAAAACTAATTCTAAAAAAATGTCTCTGGGGTCGCTGGACATTTGTGATATTAAAATGGTTAGGGTGTTATACACAGAAAGGTCTGTGTGTGTGTGTGTGTGTTGCGCGTGTGTGTAGGTCTGTGTGTGTGGAGCGAATATCTCCCCAACGCGGTGCGAGTTCGACCTGAAACTTTGTCAAGCATTGCTCTACGATGCTCACATGACCAAACATCTGTCACACAGGTTTACAATTATCAATTAGAGCTTCAGCATAAAAGGGCAACAGGTGAGTGTTTCTGTTTTGGACCAATGGATGTCAACATTGAAAATAGAGGCGGAGCCAGAGGAGTGAGAGGAAGAGGAGGAGGAAGAGGAAAGCAAAGGACTGTAATCTCTGATGAGATCTGAACCACTTTGGTTGATCATGTGATCAATCATGGTGTTACAATGAGGGAAGTCCCCACATTGTTCACACACTCAACTTTGAATGAAAAAAAAACATCCTCTACGCTGGAAAATATGGAAATAATAATGAGAACGAGCTTCAAACAATTTAAGTTGCGTACAAATTAATATGATTTTGCCAAATTAAATTATTTTCATGATTCCACATTTCTTAATGCAGTCCAAGTATGATCTATACTATGAGCTAGTGTCTATATAGACAAGAGAAAGGTCATCCTACAGGGTCATATCTCATCACCATATATGGAATCACCTTGCTCTAGAAATAGATGAGAAAAAGACAATCTATCAATCAGTGAAACAGGGAGCTTGTTGTTTGACCCTCAAGTTTAAATATATCTCAGTGGTACACTGACTCAAAAATGAAGGCCTCTAAGCTCTTTGCTGTGATGTATAAGAAACAGTTCATCTTTGTTCAAAAGAGTAAAAACCTTTTAATATCAAGATGTTAAATACTTTGATACACTTCAAGAGCGTTAGCTGTTAGCAGCTAGCAGAGCATTAGCTGTTTGCAGCTAGCAGAGGGTTAGCTGTTAGCAGCTAGCACTAAACAGAAAGAGATAAAATAAATAACTTCACAAAAAAACATTGACTGCATTTCAACAGTGGCCTATTAATTTATTTCATTGTAGTTTAACATCATTTTAAGATAACTGTGTATTTTATTGCAAATGTATAGAGTGATGTCACAGTTTGTGTTTTATACAATTAGGATTACCTTGATGTTGATGTGTGTTCATTACTGATATTTTATACTGATATGTTAAATTTGGAAGTTTTGGATGTTTTCACAAAATATGAATGTCAATAGTAAAACATTTTAGTGTTAATAATAATAATACTTGATGAACTAAATTATCACTAGAGCCACTTTAAATGTTTCTATTTAGTATCAAAGTTACAGTTTGTACTAAAGTCTTCAAGCTGCAGCTGTTTAAGTTCAATTATTGTTGTTTTTATTTTGGTTAGTTTAGTTGTTTTTTGAGCCTGTCTCACCCCCAATTTCCACTGGATGCGGCTCCACTACGTTACGTCACCGCCACGACACCAGAGCTGATAGGTTTATACTTTAGTCTATGTGTTAATTTCCACCGGGTCCGCTGCGGTGCGTGTCTTCTCCTTCCCAGATGTGGTAGTCCGGTGCCCTCCACCAGATATACGCAGGACTTTTATATCTGGCGGAGCACGACGCATCAATCAGCACAGAGCAAATGAAGCTAAACAGGAAATTAAGCACGTACTGCGCAATAAAATATCGGGTTACTTTTCAAAATAAAACACTTTAGATTATATTTAAAGTAAATACATCACCAAAACGTCATAATGTGTAAAAACAAATTCACATCCACTATATTGGTTCTTCTCATACTGTAACTCACTGTAAACTGCAGCAATTTTGATTTAGTTCATGTTTTAATGGGGCAGTTTTATCTCTTCTCTGTTGGTTGTTGATAAAAAATGTGTCTATGACAAATCCAGAGAGTCCAACCTTCTTGTTCTCCTTTATAGGAACACTGACCTGTTTATAACACATACATTTAACTGTGTTCTCGTGCGATTATATAAATATCATGAGAACTGCTCTGTCTCGTGACGTCACAGTCGTTCAACCGAAGAGCACCGCGGCGCACTCAAAACGCGTGTGTGTGTGTGTGTGTGTGTGTGTGTGTGTGTGTGTGTGTGTGTGTGTGTGTGTGTGTGTGTGTGTGTGTGTGTGTATGTGTGTGTTTGTGTGTGTGTGAGAAACCGTGTCTCACCCACTGTCACATGCTGGGACTCTAACACACCCATTACTTCACTGGATAAAATATGTAGAACCAGTCCAACCTGAAGCTGCTCCCACACACACACACACAGACAAACAGACACACACACACACACACACTACGGGGGGTGCATCCATTCTAAATTAATGCGTACCAGTCTAACACAAGTGTACCTGCCTAACTAATCTAAAATTACCTAATCTAAGTAGTTAGGTGTAGACGCAGGTATGGTGTGAGTGAAGCTATGGCGATCAGGTGACCTTTACTATGTAGAACCGTCTACGTGACATGTAAACACAGAAAAAAATATTAGGCGCTTACGCCTGCAGGCGAACACGCGTGCACGTCAGTAAGTGTGTGTTTGTGTTAAGTGTTGTATCCTGTCCAATCACAGCAATGATCTGACTCAGAGCGTAACTCTACAGTCACTCTTTGGACGGGTGTCATGACACAGACTGCAACCGGACTAAATGGTGGTCCGTTTTAATAATAATAATACATACATTTTATATGGCGCTTTGTTGGACACTCAAAGTCACTTTACACAATTAAGGCATTATTCTTTCACTCCACACTTAGTGGTGGTAAACAGGGCCGATTCTACGGGGGTTGCAACAAGAGCAATTGCACCTGGCACAGGCCTGCGGGGGGCCCTCCTCCCCAATCCTCCCAAAAAATAAAATTCTGATTATTATTATTTTTTTTTTTTTGTCACTCAGTATTAGAGGCCCTTTATGTTGCTCTGATGGTTTTATTATGATTATTGCCTCTGTTGCTTAGCAACACTTACGTGGTTATTTTTGTTTATATATCAGAATATTTAGTGTTGCTATTATTATTATTGTTATTATTATTATTATTATTACACGAACACTACTATTATCAATAGTGCTCCATGTGCCCACTTTAAACTATGAGCACCTGCCCCTCCAAAGATCTCTGCACGGCCCTGCATAGTGTATAAAATGCTATACAGTTAAAATTATATCAAATATTATGTAAAGAATATTATTTTATGTAATGTATTTGAAAGGCTCCATAAAAAAAAATAATAACTTGAATTTGATAACACATAATGTCAGTCAACACATGCTAATTGCTAAATTCTTGCCACATATCAAGCATAAATATTTAGCTAGCATGTTGAATTAAAATAGATATATGTCAGGTAAATTAATCTGTCCTCACAAAATTAAAATGTATATTTACTTCCCAAATAGTCTTTTGTTGATTTAAAATAAAACAGAAAAAGGAGGTATAGAGGAGACCTGTGGTTGGGCCTGGGTGCTGGGCTCCAGGTTGAAACTATCATTCATCCCCCTTCCTTTTATTTATAATGTTTTTTTATTTATAAATTAATTAATGTATTTTTATTTAATTATGTTTTTTTCTCTCTCATTTTCCCTCTCTTCTCTCAATCTATTGTGTACGTGTATGTATGTGTGTGTATATATATTTATGTCTGAATTTGCTTTATATATATATATATGTACAAATATGCATTTAAGACAATTTTAGATTGTTTATATGTGAATGAAAATGGCCCTGTGCGAAAATAAGCTGGTTATTAATCACAGTTTTGCACTAAACACAGTTATTCATGCTGCATCAGGGCCCTACCACCCCCTTTAAAACAGTACTAATGGTACAACCAGGATTATTAGGTTATTGCAGTATTTTTCAACCTTGGGGTCTGGACCCGATGTGGTGTCAGCCTGGAATTAGAATGGGGCTTAAATGTCTAGTAATTGGTAAAAAATAAAAATAAAAAAAATAAATAAATAGAAGTTGGTAAAAACAGATTAAAATTCTATTTTAAAAAAAAGTTTTTTTAATTATTGTTTTTCAAATACACATCACACACAATAAATATCAAATAACTGTATCCTATACATACATTTTCTCAAATATATAAATCTAGTTTAAATAAAATACAGTATATAAATATATAATCCTGGCTACTCTGTATTAATAAAACACTTTAATAAACATGATCAAAAACTAATTCTAGAAAAAAAAATGGCTCTGGAGTCGCAGGACATTTGTGATATTAAAATGGGGTCACGACCCAAAAAAAGTTGGGAACTTCTGGGTTAATGTAAAGAAAAAAGAAAGTTTATATAATAATACTAGTTTAGGTTCCAGGTGAAATAAAAGTGTACATATTAAAAGTTACAGGAGGGGCCCAACAAGATGGTTTGTACCCAGGGCCCAAAATGTGGTGCTACGCCCCTGCCTTTCCCCCACATATTAGTCTATTATTAACTTGTTGTTGGCTCCTCCCCTCACCCTCTAATAGCACAATACCATTATTATAATTATTATAATATCACACACACTTAGTGTATTATAATGTATATGATTTGTAAAGACAAAAAAATAAAAACATATATCCATATAGACACACATGTACAACCGTACATATATATATACATACAGTACATGTACATATATATATATACATACATGCATGGACAGAATATCTATAAATACATAAATGTATCTCTCTCTCACACAGACTCAAACCTTTTCTCTGCAGAGTTTGTTCCTGGAGGTCTGCTGTCCTTCCTGTTTCAGATGTTGGTCAGTTCTTCATCAGTGTGTGTGTGTGTCTGCTCTGTGACTGTGTGTGTGTGTGTGTGTGTGTGAGGTGAGGACTCCTCCACGCCCTCATTCCTCCCCAGTATAAAACATCACTGCTGTGATGCATCACCAGTGACTGTAATTAAATACACCAACAGCTAAACCTGTCTTTGTTCCAGAGCCTTTTCAGATTTGAATGTAGTCCTAGTAATAATAATCACATTAAAAACACACTTCAGATCAGGCTTTACACCTGAGGTGTGTTCCATAAAGGCGGGTTAACAAACTCTGAGTCTATCCATAAACTCTGGGTCAACATACCCCACGATGGGAAACTCTGTGTATCTGATTCCATTACAGCTGGTATGAAGTGGGTTAATCAACCCTGAGTATGTAAACCTTGGAACCTTGGGTTACTGACGTGCACGCGTGCGATAAAAAGCCATCATCAATGGATCAAAGAATACTCAAACTGCCATGACAACCAAACGGAAAATAGTGATTTATTCACCCTAATGGGTGAAATAAGCTGGTGTTTGAGGAATATGAGCCTGTTCTAAAGGTGTGTTCAGTCTTCAGTGACTATAAATCACCCATAATTAGTCACACTTTTTAGTCGCTTCATCACTTTATTGCTTCAGTGACGTGACGAGTGGTGAATAATATGAATAAAATGTGTCTGAGGAGACGTGTCAGCAGCAAAGGATGTCTGCATAGAGAGCCCTCCTGTTACACTGGATATAAAGACAGTAAATGCCGCTTCATATCACATCATTTATATTGATTCCTAATGTAATATTGTCGCCAGAGTCATGTCAACAACCTAAAAAATGTCATAAAAAAACATTGAAGCGGGATGCGAACCCACGACCCATTGCTTTCAAGAGCAGTGTCACACTTCACTGCATCATACCTTCAAAGATGCATGATCTACAGATTTAACTGTATAACAATATAAAACAACAATCAAGCCTTACAAGTGGATTAATTTAAATGATCATCTCCTCCTTTATATTATCCACAGGTTTGTATTCAGAGAACTTTACTACAGATGTCAGTAGATGTTTTAATGCAGATCAACCTCTCAGTGACTTTCACTTAATGATCTGTATCCACAATGTTAGAAAGAAAACTACCGTTATCACAAAAAAAAAAAAAAAAAGTAAAGCAACACAACATTATTAATGATGTGAACACGTATGTGGTGTGTGATGTTACTAATGTGTTTCAGAAAAAAGTGTTAAAGTTTATTAAAGTGTTAAGAAACGGTGTTCAGGTGGGCGGAGCCAGGTAGAAACCCAGGGTTTCTTTGATAAAACCTGCCAGCGACCAGGTTTAGTTCACGGACGATGTTGCTATGGTAACATACTCAGAGAATAACATACCTCGCTTTTTGGAATGAGATACTCAGAGTTTCCCTCATTTCAGCCTGAACATACTCAGAGTTTGAACATAACCTGCTTTATGGAATAAACCTCAGGATGTTTGGGACAATCACAGTTACAGTTTTTTCTCAGTTGTTAAACATAAATACTGCTATTTGAGACACAATGACCACAACATGTAACTCATGCACCCCTCTACTATGCTCACTGACTGATCACATGACCAAACACCTGTCACAAAGGTTTATAATTATCAATCAGAGCTTCAGCATAAAAGGACAATAGGTGAGTGTTTTTGTTTTGGACCAATGGATGCTAATATTGGAAACAGAGGCGGAGCCAGAGGAGTGAGAGGAAGAGGATGACGAAGAGGAAAGCAAAGGACTGTAATCTCTGATGAGATCTGAACCACTTTGGTTGATCATGTGATCAATCATGGTGTTAAAATGAGAGAAGTCCCCACATTGTTCACAAAAAAAAACATCCTTTACGCTGGAAAATATGATAATAATCGCTATGTGAACGAGCTTCAAACAATTTAAGTTTTGCACAAATTAATATGATTTTGCCAAATTAAATTATTTTCATGATTCCACATTTCTTAATGCAGTCCAAGTATGATCTATACTATGAGCTAGTGTCTATATAGACAAGAGAAAGGTCATCCTACAGGGTCATATCTCATCACCATATATGGAATCACCTTGCTCTAGAAATAGATGAGAAAAAGACAACCTGTCAATCAGTGAAACAGGGAGCTTGTTGTTTGACCCCCAAGTTTAAATATATCTCAGTG
This sequence comes from Gouania willdenowi, assembly GCF_900634775.1. Taxonomy (NCBI): domain Eukaryota; kingdom Metazoa; phylum Chordata; class Actinopteri; order Blenniiformes; family Gobiesocidae; genus Gouania; species Gouania willdenowi. The sequence continues at coordinate 638,812 of NW_021145056.1, read as the reverse complement.
GTACACTGACTCAAAAATGAAGGCCTCTAAGCTCTTTGCTGTGATGTATAAGAAACAGTTCATCTTTGTTCAAAAGAGTATAAACCTTTTAATATCAGGATGTTAAATACTTTGATACACTTCTAGAGCGTTAGCTGTTAGCAGCTAGCAGAGCGTTAGCTGTTAGCAGCTAGCAGAGCGTTAGCTGTTTGCAGCTAGCAGAGCGTTAGCTGTTTGCAGCTAGCAGAGCGTTAGCTGTTTGCAGCTAGCAGAGCATTAGCTGTTAAAAAAACACTGATTGCATGGCAACAGCGGTCTATTAATTTATTTCATTGTAGTTTAACATCATTTTAAGATAACTGTGTATTTTAATTTTGATTTTAATCTTAATAGCTTGATGTTGATGTGTGTTCATTACTGATATTTTATTATTTATTGTTAAATATGGAAGTTTTGCATCTTTTCACAAAATATGAATGTCAGTAGTAAAACATTTTAGTATTAATAATAATAATAATTGATGAGCTAAATTATCACTAGAGCCACTTTAAATGTTTCTATTTAGTATCAAAGTTACAGTTTCTACTAAAGTCTTCAAGCTGCAGCTGTTTAAGTTCAATTATTGTTGTTTTCATTTTGGCTAAAGCTATTAGTGCAATGCCTTTAATCTAATAATATTAATAATATGTATTTTTAACCTGTTACTAAGATCTTTATTTAAATTAACTTTTATTTACTTCACTGGATAAAATATGTTGAACCAGTCCAACCTGAAGCTGCTCACACACACACACACACACACACACACACACACACACACACACACACACACACGTACACCCACACACACACACACACACACACACACACACACACACACACACACACACACACACACACACACACACACACACACACACACACACACACACACACACACACACAATAGGTGTGTCTTCAGATTTACACATCTCTGTTGGTGTACTTTGGGCACTTAAAGTCTGGGAGCCACTGCGTTACACTACACGTAGCTAGAGATTTATACGTTATTATGGGTAGAATTCAACATATGTGTCAGTTTGTTACACTTTCTAGGGTTGGAGTCAATTACATTTTTCAATTACAATTACATCTTCAATTATCCATGTTTAATTACGACTGAATTACCACCATTTTTTTCATTTTCAATTATTATTATCCCCTGAAAGTCAATTAGAATTATATTCTCAATTACTAAAGTTCAAATTCAATTAATAACAATTACAATAATAAATACCCCTTATTTCCTTACTGTGTACATGACAATAAAAACTGTGAATCTAGAAATGGATGATCTAAAAGACCAGATTTGGGCCCCGGGCCTTGAGTTTGACACCTGTGCTTTACAGTAACAGACCACCAGGACGTCATATAGTTGGCCAAAGGAAACGTCACATTGTGTACCACCATAAGTCCTAATGCACCATCATACCAAACTGGGTCCCTATAATACCAACACATAATCACATTTCTAGATGGACTTCATGATGCAGTGGTACAGGATAGACCAGAGCAGTCCAGGTTTGTTGTTGTCTGGGATCATGTTGGTTTCCATCAGGCTGCTCTGGTCCACAACTGGTTCACCAACCATCATCCATTAAAAGTTGTGTATTTGCCCCTTACTCAGCATTTCTGAATCCTACAGAGGACTAGGCTTGGAGATGGTGTGTATATGACCACCAACCACATGCCCGTATGTCTCTTCTGCAGACACTGGATCAGGTCTGGGGGGACATTGATGTGAGGTCAAGGGGAGATCCTGTGGTCAGACCCCAACAGACGGATGGATCCATAAGCACACATTATTGTGTTTTTCTATGTTTACACTATATTGTTTTATTTCTGCTTTAGCTGAAATTACTGAACTGTAAAATACATTATTGTAATAATTTACAATTGATTATTTCATTTTTTAGTTGGTGTGAAAACTGTAGAACTGAATAAAAACAGTGAAAACTAAAGACTGCAGTGTTTTCTATAAAGTAGACTAGTGTGTTGCTGCTCATTTGAAAGTGTATTTATATGATAGAAGTGTGTATTAATTTATTATTACAGTGATATTTAGACAAAGGATTGTTAGGTTATGATAGCAGAGTTTATATTTGACATAGATGTGAATGCTTTATTTCACAGTGTTGTGTCTTATTTGCTGTGTTTAGAGTTTTGACTCAATGAGCAAAGTTTTACAGTTCACGTTCAATCAATAGATAGAAATAGAATAGAATAGAATCAACATAATAGCACAGGCCCCTCCCACCAACATTCCAGTACACTTTAAAGAGTGTTAATGTCTATGGTCATATTTCAGGTCAGAAGGTGAAATGATTCCATTACAAACTTTGATCAGTTCATTCAGATGGTCTTTATATGGTGGAGAACAGTGGTCTGGTGTGCTAATAATGGTGTGCTAATAATTGTATGCTAATAATTATGTGCTAATAATTGTGTTTTAATAAGTGTGTGCTAATAATTATGTGCTAATAATTGTATACTAATAATTGTGTACTAATATATATGTGCTAATAGATGTGTGCTTATAATTGCTTGCTAATAATTGTGTGCTAATATATATGTGCTAATAGATGTGTGCTTATAATTGCTTGCTAATAATTGTGTGCTAATAACTGTGTGCTAATAATTGTGTGCTAATAATTGTGTGCTAATAATTGTGTGCTAATAACTGTGTACTAATAATCGTGTGCTAATAATTGTATACTAATAATTGTGTACTAATATATATGTGCTAATAGATGTGTGCTTATAATTGCTTGCTAATAATTGTGTGCTAATATATATGTGCTAATAGATGTGTGCTTATAATTGCTTGCTAATAATTGTGTGCTAATAATTATGTGCTAATAACTGTGTGCTAATAATTATGTGCTAATAACTGTGTGCTAATAATTGTGTGCTAATAATCCTGTGCTAATAATTGTGTGCTAATAATTATGTGCTAATAACTGTGTTAATAATTGTGTGCTAATAATTGTGTGCTAGTAATTGTTTGCTATTAATTGTGTGCTAATAATTGTGTTCTAATAATTGTGTGCAAATAATTGTGAGCTAATAATCATGTGCTAATAATCCTGTGCTAATAATCCTGTGCTAATAAATGTGTGCTAATAATTGTGTGCTAATAATTGTGTAGCCTGCCACACTCAGTGTTTCCCATACTTTTTACAGTCCCGTACCCCTTCAGACATTTAACCTGAAGTCATGTACCTCCTACTCCTGCACACTTAAAAAAACATAATGTAATCCAGTGTTTTTCAACCTTGAGGTCATGACCCCAAGTAGGGTCACCTGGAATTCAAATGGGGTCCCCTGAAATGTCTAATAATTTATAATAATAGAAAATATCTCTCTAATAAATCATGATTCTTTTTCATATTATAACACCACACAAAAACACATTGTTAAACAACTATATTCTATACTTTTACTTTCTCAAATATAAATCTAGTTCAAATTAAGTAAGTATAAAAATAGTATAAATGGTATATCTGAGCTGGTGCATCTCATCAAAAAGCTATGTCTTTATTTATTTATTTATTTATTCAGTTTATTTCCGACATGGTTACATTCACTTTTTTTTTTTTACATTTTTTTTTTTTTTTAAATGCCGAAAAAGGAGACGAGAGAAGCTAGTGAAGTTGTGAACTAGTGATGTAATGTCATATACAGTGTAGCCCTACAGTAAAATGTGTCTCTGAATCTGACCTATCCTGTTAATGAATAATATATAATAATATAAGAAGAATAACTGCAATATCATAAAAGAAAATGCAAGTGAGGATGCAGGTGCTGGCATTAGCATTGGCTAGCATTAGGTTAGCATTAGCAATATGCTAGCAACATCATAGAATAGAATAGAATAGATTAGAATAGTCTTTTATTGTCACGGTACTTGGTGGTACAGTGAAATTTGAGAGATGCTCGCATAGAGCTACAGTACACCACAGAGCATAGAATTAAAAGACAGGAGCGAAAACAACAACAAGGCATTGAATATGTACAAAGATGATAAAAAACCAACGTACGGCATAAAAATTTTAAAACGAGACATCGGTGACTAATTTACAGAATAAATAACAATTTAAAGTGCTGTAGTGTTTAGTGCTAAAGTGTGTGTGTATGTGTGTGTGTGTGTGGGGGGGGGGGGGGGTTATGGGAGATTGTTCCTGAATGAGTGTGTGTGTGTGTATCCATGGGTGTTTGCAGTCCGTATGGCCCAGGGGAAGAAGCTGTTTGTCAGTCTGCATTTGTGAGATTTTGTTGACCTGTAGCGTCTTCCAGAGGGCAGCAGGTCGAACAGGGGGTGAGCAGGGTGTAAGGGGTCTCCTGTGATGGCCTTGGTTCTCCTGAGGCAGCAGGATGTGGCGATGTTTTCCAGGCTGGGCAGAGGGCAGCCGATGATTTTTTGGGCAGTGTTAATGACCCTCTGCACCGCCTTCCTGTCCTTGACTGCTGAGCCTGCGTACCACACACCCAGACAGTATGTCAGCACGCTCTCCACAGAGGAGTGATAAAAGGCCAACAGCAGCTTCGTGTCCAGATGGTTCTTCCTGAGGACACGCAGGAAGTGTAGCCGTTGCTGAGCCTTCTTGACTAGGGCCCTGATGTTGTCAGTCCAGGAGTGGTCAGCAGAGATGTGGGTGCCCAGAAACCTGAAGGTGGTGACAGTCTCCACCTGTTCTCCATTTATGAGGAGGGGGGTGTGGTCCTGTCTGATCTTCCTGAAGTCCAGGATCAGTTCTTTTGTTTTCTGGATATTCAGGGTCAGGTTGTTTGCTGAGCACCAGCGTGATAGTTCCTCTACCTCGGCCCTGTACGCTGTCTCATCCTCTTCTCGGATGAGTCCCACCACAGTGGTGTCGTCCGCATATTTAATAATGCGGTTTGTTGGGTGAGTTGAAGAGCAGTCATAGGTGTACAGGGCGTACAGTAGAGGGCTCAAGACGCAGCCCTGCGGGGAACCAGTGCTGAGTGTGATGGTGGAGGAGTGGTGGGGGCCGAGTCTGACAGACTGTGGGCGGCTCGTCAGAAAGTTTTTAATCCAGTTGCAGGTGGGGAGAGGTATTTGTAATTTCAACAGTTTGGTGATTAGGATGTCCGGAATGATTGTGTTGAACGCTGAGCTGTAGTCCACGAAAAGCATCCTCACATAGCTCTTCTTGTTCTCCAGATGACTCAGCGCTGTGTGAAGTGTGATGGCGATGGCGTCCTCTGTGGATCGGTTTGCCCTGTAGGCAAACTGGTGTGGGTCGAAGGTGGGAGGGAAGCAGTCTCTGATGTGCTGAGAAACTGATCGCTCCATGCACTTCATGATTGCAGACGTCAGAGCGATCGGTCTGTAATCGTTTAGGCTGTCTATGGCAGGTTTTTTGGGGATCTATGGCAGGTTTTTTGGGGATTAAAAACCTGGATTTTTGGGGATCAATTCATTAGCCTCATTGAATTGAAAACAGTTACAAGATGTATATGAGGTGTTTCATACATGATTAATTAAAAACACTATGTATTCTTATAATAGTATTATTAGGATATAGTTTATGTAGTCTTATTTTGAAGGGCCAATGCATAGAGACATGAAGCTGATAAAAGACAGATGTTCTCCACCAGATTATAGCTAAACAGCTAGTTTACATCTGTATAAAACATACAATAACATACAATCAATGACAATAGTAAAATCTACAAGAACAATGAGTTAAGAACAGTCAGAACATGCACTCTCACATGCACATACATGAACAGCATCACACCTGTACATGACATCCACACCTGTCATTTACAGTAACACACCTGGACAAACACATCCTCTCATTCATTATTGATAAACAATAACCATCAGTTCAATACACAAAGTACATTTCATCAAATCCACATGAATGTGTTGTTGGTAAGTTGTAAGTCATGTGGTTCAAACATAGTGTCCACCTCAGTGTCCGTGTGAGCAGCTTTGATTGTTCCACAGACACTTTTGAAGTTCTACAGTGAACAGAAAACACTCACTTTGACTTTTCAGGTGTGTTGTGAGCTCGTTCCATTCCTTTATTGCTTTCTATGAGAAGGATGATTGTGGCTATGGTACACTGCCCCCTGGTGAAGGCTCGTGTGCTTCTAGTTGTCACAGCAGAAGTCAACTGTACAAAGTTCTTAGGCGGTGCTGGTGCACAGTGATGTCACATTCTATGGGCCAATCGTATTGATGCAAATCTTTGAATGTTGTCAAAATGTAACAGTGAATATTTCTGAAGGACTAAACAGTGATGGTGTTGTGGTGGTTTTCAGCGTTTCTTCTATTCTATTGGATGGTAAATCTCTGCTGTCTTCCAGCATGTGAGGAGACCAAACTGGTCCAGACATGTCTGTTATGAGATTAGAGTTATGACTTCATGCACATGCTGCCTGGGAGAGGTGCAGCTAGTCATGTGACCAATCCAGTCTTTTGAACATCTCTTCACTGTGAACGATGGGAACCCAGTCCCTGTAGAGAGACGTTCACTTTTCTTTATTTTTACCCTTCGGGGGAGGGGCGTGACTGTATGTGTCAAGTGTCTTTATAACGTCCTGGTTTCCCACACTTGAAAAAGGAAGGACTTCACCAGACTCAGGATTTCACTCGTTCTTATTTTTATTCTTTCCAGTGACAAGAAAGATGAAAAACCTTTGAACATAAAACACAAGGCAAATAAGTTCATCATTTTTCATCAAACAAGGTAAGTACAAATAAACACAATTTCAGGTCACTACATTTAATTTGGTAGTTAACGGAGTCACAGGCTTTTTAAAGTCTAGACATACTCCGAATGTGTATTGTTTGTTTTCTGTTCCATGAGAGTGAGTGATGTTGTTCTTTTAGTTCTGAAGCCATATTGTTGTTCACACAGTACATCATGCTTTGTAATGAAATCATCTAGTCTACTATAAAATTATTTTTCCAGTGTTTTAGAGAATTGTGGCAGTAGAGAAACAGGTGTGTAGTGTGAGAGTGTGTGTCTGTGGAAATGACTTTAGCCGTTTTCATTTTTTTTTTGGAAAAACAACGTTTTTTAGTGACTGGTTACAAATATCTGTGAGAAGTTTCACTGCACACCCAATGATAATTTTAACCAACAACATATTAAAATCATTACAATGTCTTGACTTTTAACTCTTGAGCCAATTAACAACACCGTCAAAGAAAAAAAATATTAAACTTGTTCTCTGTCTTTCATTACTAGTTACAGTATGTCCTTTTTGATGGTAAGGTTACTTGGGTATCCTTCATTTTTTTTGTCATTTTTCCTGATGTCATTCAATACCTTCCTGTGCCCGTATTCACAAAGCATCCTATGGCTAAAAGTAGCTCTTAGTGATGTCACTCTTAGAAAAATCTTAGAATTCCTCAAATTTTAAGATTTTTTTTTTGGATAAAAGTAATTCACAAAACATCTTAGGCTGTAAGAGAGCTCCTAAGGTGAAAAATTGTTAGAAGTACTGAGGGAAAGACTTTAAGAAGCCTTAAAAGCGTCTTAAACAGACAGAAACAGAGAGGACAGAGATATTCTCTGTATGTTTAACTACAGTGATTTAATAAGACCTTACCGGCTTGTATTTTTATTATTATTATTATTATTATTATTATTATTATTATTATTATTATTATTATTAATAAATTGTTTCTTGTCCACCAAGTAACATTCCTTTTGTATTGTTTTAAACTATTCTGATTGTGACTTTTCTCACACAGCGTAACGTAATAGCAGCCTTGTATTGCGTTGCGATTTGTTCACTCCTTTGTTTGTGCTGTAATCTTTGCCCTCGCTTTGATTGCAGCTCGTAGCAGCGCTTCTCACACACGTATCTTGTGCCCACACAGAAGAGGGAATGACACATTAATTATCAGGGCAATGAGTTTCCAGCTCTGCCTCTTCCCTTGTGATGTGATCCCAGGAGCCAGTTTCCCACTTAATACTCTTGTATTTCACTTTTTAAAAGAGCTCCAGCAGTCACAGTAATCACTGACAGCTGTGTCTGCTCCACCATTAATATCAAATACATATAGCGGTAAAATTACCATCGTGGACAGTTACTTACAATAAGTAAATCAATATAATAATCAGCATGTGAATGAGGTTTAAACATGTTAAACTTTGTACAAATTAAATTTTGTTGAATTAAATTAAATTCATGATTACACATTTCTTAAAGCAGTCAAGGTATGACCAGTTGATTTTATTCTCCATTCTTTCTCTAACAACCAATCACAGCTTTTAGCAGACTGCATCATACCCAGTAACAGGGTCAACCACACCTCCTCACTAACATCAACATTTCTGTCCCTCTTTAATCAGAGTTGCTCTCAGAAACTTCCTGAATCGCTGTTAAGTTCAAATTCCTTGCTAGCAATGTTTAGGCTAAATTAGGAGTTCTCTGAGAGACTCTGATATTTTCATGTGGTTTTTGTTTTCCATCAGTAAATTGCTGTCGTATTCCTTTCTATGGATTCTGAGTCTTTGTATAATCTATTTTACTTTCATTCATGCTTTTATTAAACCTTTAGTTTAACCGTGGCTTTTTTCACAAGTTTATACTTAAAAAGTTTTTTTTATCATAGGAAATTTTTTATTGATATGAATGTTTCATAGACTTTTTTTGACGTCGTCAACGTAGACTTAACCATTTTTTGTTTTGTTTGAATTATCTTATATTTTCTTTGTTTGATCCTTTAGAGTTCTGGATAGTAGTTTTTTCTCACTATGAGTAGCTATCCTGGTTGGACACGTTATTAATGGGTAAAGGCTCATGATCTACATTGAGTTAATGAATTCCTTTATGTTATTGTTTTCTTTTGGGTTTAAAAAAATCAATGTTAAAATCACCACATGTAAAAAAAAAAAACTAGTAGTTTTTATTTATTTTCTCTTTAAATAATTCAACACGTCCTAGTTTTTTTTTTTATTGTTTTGTTTCCATTTCTACAATGATACGTTATTTTACCCCGTGACAAAAAAAAAAACAAAAAAAAAACATTAACAATAACAGCAGCCTGATGACCTGATGGAGGAATATATGAATATATAAATATGAGGCACTCTGTCAGGAATATAAACTCCTGATGTTCATAACGTATCGTCGGGGTTCTGTGTAACCCCAGCATTTACCAAGTTTCAGAGATTACTGTTACTGTAAATTTACCCTTTAACAGTTTTAAACAAGGTTTGATCTTTGACAGGTTTGTGTTGAAGCTTCTACTGTTGAAATGTATGACTGAGATTTATCCATCCTTTTTAAAATGATTGAAAAAAACTGTTCTTCACTGTAATATTTGTATTGGCTCAGTGTGTTGATGAGAAATATTACAGTTGTGTGTGTGTTTGTTCCAAACTGATGTTCCCCTTTAAACTGATCATGGGGAGCAGCTACAGGTTGGACTGGTTTTAACCTCACCCTGAGGACATGAATGTATGTGAGAGGATCACAAACTTGATACTTTAGCAGGTTTGGACAAGTCAATGTTTTTGGTGTGTGTCACGTCTTTTATTTAGAGGAATGTACACAGGAGTCAGGCTGTGTTGTCACATTAAGATCTTTATTTTACACTCTAAACTCCTTTACCCTGTTGGCCTTTAATCATGTGACTCTTTACACAGATTCTATTGGCTGATCATAACAACAGCTCTAGGTAACGCTCAAGAGAACCTTTACACCACATCTCCTTTTTTTCAAAACAAAGAGATAGGGATGTAACGATTCACTCAACTCCCGATACGATTCGATTCACGATACTGGGTTCAAGATACAATTTTCTCACGATTTATTTTACAAAATGGGAATGTTGACAAATGACTGAAAAATATTCCTTTATTTTTTGGGGGAAAATACTATACTATTTTCCTTTTATTTTTCATTGTCAAAAGAATCCCTTGATAAACTATTCAAAACAATGCAATTTAACTAAAAATAAATCTTGAATGAAATAAATAAAGGAATAATACAAATGAAGAAGCCTATTAATTTAAATTCTGGTTCTATAATAAACAATTCAAAACTGCGTAATAGTTCTTTTTCTTTTTAAAAGTGCAACTGAAAATTTATGTTGTGCCTTAACAATTGGACTTTAAAAAAAAACAAAACAAAAAAAGTCATTGTACTGTATTTACATCAGATATTTGTTTAGACCAGCAGAGGGCGCTGGTAACCCAGTGGTCGGTTGGCATGCAGTTATTCCACCAGTGAAGAAGAGAAGCTATGCTAGCAGACTGAGTTAATAGAAAAACCTGACTTTTACAGTTATTCACGTAATATTACAGATATTCTTTCGGTGCTAAAGGAGTAAAGAATCATTTATGAGCATGTTTAACAGTAAATGGCGGCCAGAAAGAAAATATTAGCAGATTCCACCCGTCACGTCCGCTTCTGGAAGGATTAATATATAGTACAGTAATTCAGGGGCTATCTGATCTGGGGGGGTTGTGAGCTTTTCAATTACAGAAAACAACGTGCGAGAGTTGTTGACATTTTTGGCAATAATTTCAGAAAAGTATTGCTGCCTTGCTTTGAACAAGCCATCGTTGAATTTTCGCAGACTTATTTTGTACAGTTCTAGATGAATTTGGAGTTTTGTTGATCTCCATTTACGCTCAGCTCTTCTACAGTCAGATTTCAAATTCTGCATTATCTCAGTCCTCCTCCAGGGTGTTTTCTGTGTGTTTGGTTTTCTCTTAGTTTTGATTGGAGCCACCACATCTATGACATTACAGACGTTTCTATTATACTCATCCAGAAGATCATCAACTGTCTCAGCACTCAATGTTGGTGTCATTGCTATGGCTTCCATAAACTGTGCACTTGTGTTCTCATTTATGTACCTTTTCTTTAAACACACATAACTAGGGGGAACAGATGTTACAGTCTCTAGGTCAAAAAAGACACAGAAATGATCAGATAGAGCTAAGTCTCTTACATCAACAGCAGAGATATCAACACCTTTAGAGATAACCAGATCCAAAGTGTGACCTTGAGTGTGTGTCGGACCAGTCACATGTTGTGTAAGACCAAAAGTATCCATTAAAGCATGCAGTTCTTTGGCAGTATTGTCCATGTTATTGTCTACATGAATATTTAAGTCACCTGTTATTATTAAAAAGTTGTATTCAGTGCATACAACTGACAGCAGTTCAGCAAACTCATCCATGAATTCTCCAGAATATTTTGGGGGTCTATAAACGACTAAAAACAGAACTCTTGAATCACCCTTCAGTAAGAATGACATATATTCAAAGGAGATAAAATCACCAAATGTTATTTCTTTGCACTGAAATATTGATTTGAAAAAGGCAGCAACTCCACCACCTTTCCTGCAAGTACGACACTTATTTAAATAAATAAAGTCTTGTGGTGCACTTTCATTGAGAATAGTATTACTGATACCATCATTCAACCATGTTTCATTAAGAAATAAAAAGTCCAAGTGATGTGTCAAAATAAAATCATTAATTATTAGTGACTTGTTAACAAGAGATCTAACATTAAGAAGAGCTAATTTTAAAGACTTTACTGGAGACACTGGTGGACTTTTTGGATGACATGTTATAGGAGTCAAATTTTTATCTCTATAAAGCTTTTTGCTTTTCTTTAATTTCACAATTTTACCTGTGTTACCTGTCACCACAGGAATTAAAGAAGCTGCATTAACTCCATAGGGCCCTGACATTTTCTGGTTGTTCCTAAAAATAGAGCTATTGCAGTCTGGACCCAGCACACATCAGGCCTGTGTCGCTCTAAGTTGAACACAGCTGGCCTGAGGAGAAGAGTGATCCTGAGCCTGGTATCGTCGAGGAGGGATGGGTGGTGCAGATTGACCATGGTGGGGTAAAGGGTGGGGTGTTAGTCTTGTGCCAGCCAGAACCAGCTCGTTCATCTGGGCAGTTAAATCCAAGAAGGCAGGGGTAGGAGAGAAGCTGGATGAGGTGGAAGTAGGTGAATTTTGGGGTGAAGCAGGTGGGTCCTGAGATGCGGGGGTTGGGTTGACCTCTTCATTTTGGCGATTTTTATTTCTTGCTGGAAGCTCATTGACTCCATGTTCTTTCCTTGTTGTTTTGTTCTCCGATGGTACATGTTGTCCTCTGTCTTTATCAGAACTGATAGCAGTGTGACTGGTGAAGTAAAACAAGTTGGATGTGAAGAGTTTTACTCCAGCCTTGTTTAGACACAGTCCATCTGCTCTAAAAAGATGACGACGTTCCCAAAAAATAGGAAAATTTTCTATAAAATTTAGTGAAAGGGCAGCACAAGCCGAAGACAGAAATTTATTCAAAGAGTAAATCCTTGAGAATTTCAGATCTCCTTTGCGGACTAGAGGTATCGGGCCACTGATGAACACTTTAGGCTGTATACAGCTCACAGTTTTTAGCAGATGGGTGAAATCCTGCTTTAACACCTCAGACTCCTCCTTGGCTAAATCATTTAACCCAAAATGAATCACAACATTTTTCAAATGTGGGTAATCTGCAACGATATGCAAGATTTTGTCAGCCAGGTCTGATACTGTGTCATTAGGTAAGCAGATCACTTTCACGTTGCTGCTAAACATCTTCTGAGCATCTTTAACAGAAACGTCTCCCACTATCAGTGTGTGAGGTTGTTGCTTTGGCCTACCATGTCGCTTTTGTTTTCCTGAAGCACTTTCAGTCTTCGCAGTTCCAGAAGGTTGTGTGTTGACCTCATTAGAGCCAGATCCTAGGTCATTCAGCAGTGGGGCGAATCGATTACCCAGTTCTACATGAAATTGGGTTTGTGACTTGGTGATACTCCTGCCTTTAGCAGATGTCCACTTTTGTGGCTGGGCAGACAAGGAAGTTGATGTTGAGGCTGCAGTCTGCGAAGCCAGTGCAGGCCAGTCCGTCTCATTATTGATATCAGGGCGCTTTGCTCGGCCCGTTAGCCTTTGAAGTGGATATGACTTTTTCTTAGGCTTAGCTCCCAGAGTATTCCAGGGAGGACTCGCACCCGTTGGCTTATCAAAGGGAACAGGATCCTCCCTAGGCCTGATAGCTTTGTTAGCACGGGCTGGTAGCGAGTTAGCTTTATCCACTCCGCTGTTTTGAAACAGCGGCACAGTCGTATCATTATCATATCCACAGTGTCCATTAACCTCAATGTTTACTTGTATTCCTCGCACTGTAGTCTCCAGTTCAGTAATCTTTTGGAGGAGACTGCTGTATTCTGTTGTGGAAAGAGCCATTCTTCTGCTAGTTAGCTTGCTACTTAGCTTTCCAGTTGAGCCAGCAAATAAAAAAGCAGTAGATGATTACCTCAGAGCCAGAGTCAGATGGTAAATGATAAAGTTTGATGTTGAGGTATCGTATCATTTCTCAGAAGAAAAAGTTCATGTTTAGTAAATAAATTCCTCTGTGAGCTCCGCTCTGCTCTTTTGCTGCTGTCAGCTCAGCTGCCGGAAGTTAGTTTAGTGGATAGTAAAGGAGGTGTAGTGTTGATGTGGTTGGTACTCAGAGAATAAAACTAGAAATAAATAAATAAATAAAAATACTAATGGATAATGGAATAAAGGATCATAAACAAGAGATGTAAGGTACAGCTGAGAGAGATTAGGTGTGTAAGAAATCTATGAGTGGTGGAGATGTTGTGGGGGGGGTCTGACAGAAGGTTCTTTAGTGGGTGATGTGTTTGAACTTTTTACATTTCTAGTTCATGAGGATAGTATATATATAGATATATGTAAAACACTGTACATAACATTTGACCCTTTTATAACACTTTGAACATCATTGTACATTTTGTTATATATACAGTATATATATAGTGAAACTCTATTAATATTTATTCTGTTTGTGTGAACATCGTTCTATGTCACACTTGGTTTGGCAACGTATACTAGTGTGTGTGTGTGTGTAGGTGTGTCTCTGCTATGGATCAGGACACGGTGAAGGAACAACATGAGATCCAGACTGAAGTTCAGAGGTGAGACCACGTCAGAGCTCAGCACTCACACCTCTGTACATCAGTGTTACACTGTGTGTGTGTGTGTGTGTGTGTGTGTGTGTGTGTGTGTGTGTGTGTGTGTGTGTGTGTGTGTGTGTGTGTGTGTGTGTGTGTGTGTGTGTGTGTTCAAGGACCAGGAAGCAGCTCACAACTGAACCTGGACCTGGACCCAGCTGTGTGTCCTTTAGAAGTGACTGGTCCATGGACAAACCCATTGTCTTCAAAGGAGGTCCATCTACTGACCCACAGTGAGTCCACATAAAGAAGGTTGCTGGTTGTCTTCCTGATGGTCCAGGGGCCTCATTTATTGATCCGTTCATAGAACTGGTTCTAAATACGTTCAGACCAATGAAATGTAGAATGTGCACCAGTACAAAAAGAATCAGTATTTATGAAGCGTGTGGACAGAGGTCGTACACACAGCAGTGTTGATTCATCTCTCAGTCCATGTGGACTAAAGTGTCAATCACTTTTCTTTGTTTTCACACTAAATACAGTCACCAACTATTTCCTCAGTCACTAGTTATTATTATTAATAATTATACATTATTATAATTAGTTCACCACCTGATAAACACTAAACTTTTACAGCACATTTTTCAAACACTAACACACTTTAGGACCAATGCTTGTTAACAATATAAAATAAACTGTATTAATCTCTGATCAATGAATGGATCATATACTGTGTGGTAAACAGAGGAGATAAACACGTATATTTATATAAACATATTATTACTGATGGTTTAAACACATGGAGACTGTGATCATCTCAATAAAAAGTACAGGATACTTTACAGTTTTTTATTGATAACAATCATTGGTGGAAAGTGAAGTCACATGATCTAAACTCTAACACATGTCCATCTGTCCAAAGCACAAATGTTGTTAATTACTGTAAATGACTGATTTAGTCTTTATTACATCATATACAATCATTTAGAACCATCAAAGATCTTATTTTATAATCAAACCTGACATAAATCATTCAAAGTTAAAGATCAGATGTATTTAATGTAATGCTCTTTGTTGTTAGTATTGTGTAGTTCAGTGTGTGTTTCCATGGTAACACTATGTGTTAGTGTTGTGGTTCAATGAGCTTCTGTTGAGACGCGTATGATGTGTTTAGTTGATGATGAGATTAACTGTTGATCTGAGATCATGATGGACATGTGTTAGAGTTTAGATCATGTGACTTCACTTTGCACCAATGATTGTTAGCAATAAGACACGCCTCCAATTGACCATATATGGTAGCAGCATCACTATAAGAATGAGTGAACAGAGTTTTTTCAGTGAATTCTGACACGACCAAAGCTATAAATGTGTGTGTGTGTGTGTGTGTGTGTGTGTGTGTGTGTGTGTGTGAGCAGCTTCAGGTTGGATTGGTTCTACATATTTTATCCAGTGAAGTAATGAGGGTGTGTTAGAGTCTCAGCATGTGACCAAACAAATGGTAAAAACTACTCATGTTGGTGGTTAAAGTTACCAACAAATGATTTATCAGGTTATCAGTGAAGCTGTGCTTAAAAACAAGGTACTTTATGTTATGTTATGAATGAAAAAATATAATAGTTTTGGTAACACTTTAGATTAGGGAACATCTATTAACCATTAATTAGTTGCTTATTAGAATTAGTAACATATTGGTTCTTAATTAGTCATATTAAGTACTTATTAAGTGCATATAATGCCTTATTCTTATTTCAGGGTTGCTGTTACCCTCTTTGGTTGGGGAACGTAGACCTTGGATGTCCTCTAAGGTTCTCCCTTCACTCTGCAAAAAGGTAAGAAGCTTCTCTTCAAAGTTATCAAGCTGAGGCTCTGTGTAGTAGACAGTTTTCCAACTACTTCCTTCACTTATAGGCATTATCTCAGGTGGGATTTTAGAGGGGTCAATTTCTTCACGACACTCACATAACACCATCACAGATTGTTGTTGAGGGTGAAACATTTTGCCTCTCACTCTAACTTTTCCCAAAGCTTTGATGGTCTCTGCTGTTTCTTCAATGTCTTCTCTTGAAACACCTTCTGGTACTCCATGTAACAGGAGGGCGTGCTTTAAATCTAATGCTTCTCCTTTGCACCAGTTAATTAGCTCGTGTTGTGTTGGACTGCTTGTTTGGCCTGCCATTGCTGTACTTTGCTTAAATTGCCTTTAGTTACTGTTAGCACGTTACTTTTATACTAATGCTCTAAAGTTGTGGGGTCTAGTTGCTTATACTTATGTTTATAAATTCTAGTTTATGTTAAATAATCCCAGCGGTGCCTCCATTTTATGTAACCCAGGTCCCATGTAGTTAGAAAATAAAGCTAGAGTGGTTAATACAATGAGACTGGGCCTGGGCTCATTGTAGGGAAATACAACTTGTTTGAACGTTACTTAATAAATATATATTTATAATACTCTTTTCTATTCTTATAATGACCACCACAACTGTATCTTAGATGCAAAAATATTCACAAATTTATTTACAACACAAAGTAAAAGATAAATGTATCTTCATGTAAAATAAAATAAAATCACATGGGTATGAAAAGATATATTTAAAATAAACTTATAAACAAATAAAACTTCACTTTCCCAAAAGGAAAACTTTTCTGTGGTTAACTTGAAAGGAAATAATTATTTAAATCCTCTTTTGGAAATAAAATATTCAAGTTGCCTTCAAAAAAAAACACACTTTTAAAATCAATTACAAATCAAAACTCAATATTATACCTGTGGGCCCACACACATTTATATAAAACAAATCTTAAATGAGATCCCAACCCGTTGCAGGCCTGTTTGATGACACTTCGTGTGCAGTGGGGCCTAAAAACTGGGATGGCCGCTTCACTCAGATATGAGCATAAACAAAAAACACGTGCATGTTAATGTTAGTACTCACGAATCCAGGTTATGTCAGTAGGGGCAGAAAGAATGGGGATAAGAGTCTCAGTGTGGCAAAGGCAAGGGCAATGGCGATGGCAAAAGAAGTACAGTCACAGCGGTTACGGCTCGGCAGCAGGGCACGTCACGGCAAAACAGCAAGGCAGAAACAGCAGGGCCTTCAGTTGGAAACCAGTCTCTCTCTCGCTCTCTCTCCAACGTCCGTCTCCTTAGAGCATATTATCTTAATTGAGCCACTTCATCAAACACTATCTCTCTTCGATTTAGCTTTGCTTTAGCTTAAGAAACATCATAATGCTAAAACTATGACATGTGGGCACATTGGCACAGAATGCTACCGCTAGCTAGCATGTCACTAACCACGTTATACATCCAGTCTCTTCACTATAACAGTTCGATATAGCACAAAATCACAGGCATACACAATCATATTCACCTCTTGTAGGTCACATCAAAGTTTACATCAGGACCACGGGTAGTCGACCTTCAAAACATAACATTAATGCTTCCCACACCACGATGCCTCCTTCATAAGCTCTCTGTTCGATAGCGTCTGTTCTCTTTCCTCATGCGTGCTCACTACTCCACGCACAAACCCGTGCCACTAGTCCCGCCCCTTACACAGTGGCGTTACTCTGATTGGCTCGAGTATTAAAACAACCAAAAACAAAACGGGAATTAAATGATTGACATTTGTCAGGTAACAAGTTAGGTTACGCAAATAAACACAGCTTCTTCTTCTCTACTTTTCTCTTAGATGAACATTAAAGACTTTTATATGGTTTGATCTTTTAACTGTAAATAGTCTTATTTATTAAATTTACATATTATATTTATGCTTTTAAACAGCACACTTGTTAAACATTTATAACTACCATGAACTGTATTTATGAACTGTTATTAACACAGTCTGTTATTACACTGTAAATTATCTTTTATGTTCTGTAACTTATATGAATTTTGTACAGGGCTACATACTGTATATATACTGTATTTATACAGTATATATATAATCTGCTGTGCTAAAAATATTGACCCCCCCCAAATCTAACCTTTTTGTTTCAGTATTTATTACTAACACACAACTACAGAGATTACACTGAACTAGAAAAAAAACTTTTTTTTTACAGAAATAAGTGAAATATCTTTTAAAATACAGCTTGTTTAAACAGATTAAAATATATATTGTTTAGTGCATGTCTAATAGTTTTTTTCTTACTTTATTAATATAGTTTAAGTGAAGGAACAACACGTTTTTTTTAAAGAAAAAAAACTTTATTCACATTGTTCCATTATTACAAGGTTTCAAACAGTTTTAAATGAAACTTTAGCCTCGAGGTGTGGAAATATATTCAATTGTGAATGACTATAAATAATAATAATAATAATAATAATAATAATAATAATAATAATAATAATAATAATAATAATAATAATAATAATAATAATGGTAAAAAGTAAAAAATTCAGGGTTTTAAAAAGTAAAAAGCCTAATTCAACATCTCTTCCTTTTTAAAAAAAAGAAGCGTCACTTCCGGTACGTTCTTAGCGTGCTAGCACCATAGCAACAGCATGAAGCATGATTAATGTTGCCAAAACAAACAAACTATGGATCCTATAGATAAACTGAATAGATATTATATAAGTTAAGGATACATTTCTCACTAGTAATGTCATCAAAACAAAGCTAAAGCCACAATCTCTCTTAATATTGCGGTTTACAAAGGGTTGACAGGTGGTCATGTGACCTGACGTGACGTGTAGGAACACATTTAAATGTGAAGGAATATAAATAAAAAATATTGATTATAATGAAAAAACAACATCCAATCGCCCTGTGCATGGATATTTATCTGCTTTTGGTTTGACATTTTTTGGCCTCTATATAGGTTGTCATAGCAACCACAGAATGTACCGGAAAAAATACAGATAGTTTACATAAACCAAATGGATATTATGAAAGTTAAAGGTACATTTCTCACTAGAAATGTCATCAAAACAATTCTTAAGCCACAATCTATCTTCGAATAAAGCAATTTGCCATTGTTTTTGATGAGTCAGCAGTGACGTGACCTGACTTCAGCCCACTGAATTTTGTGCAGTTAATGCACGACAATACATCGTGCTGTTATTGCATGAAATAATAGATATACTGTTGTGGTGCTAATGCATGAACATCTGTGAGACTGGGTTGATTTAAAGCTGCAGGTTGTTCTGGCTGCACCAGGACACCAGTCGGTCTGTCTCCACCTGTAGGTGGACTCGTCTCCATCAGAGATGAGTCCATGATGGTCGTGTCGTCCACAAACTTCAGGAGTTTGACCACCTGGTGAGAGGAGGAGCAGCTGTTGGTGAACAGGGAGAAGATCAGAGGAGAAAGACCACAGCCCTGAGGAGATCCAGTGCTGATGGTCCAGGAAGCAGAGATGGTTTTTCCCAGCTTCACGTGCTGCTTCCTGTCAGACAGGAAGTCTGTGATCCACCTGCAGGTGGAGTAGTTATGATCATAAACAGACTATTTATTATTAATGTAGGTTTTGTTTCAGATTTATTTGAATAAAAAGTTATTTCCTCCATGTTGAGCTACTTTTTTTCTCCACCTGGTTTTACTGGATCCCAAGCTGATGATATTTGAACCAAAAACATCTGGACCAAACATGTAAATCTCAACTCACAACATCTGAAAAGTAATAATTGGTTACACATATTTAAATATACATTTCCATACAATACATCTGAACCAAATATTTACAGTATCTGAATCAAAGGGAAAATCAGATCCTTGTGATCAGGTGCAAATGAGGAAAATCATCAAAGAAAGAAGGATATTTTCTGTTGTTATGGTGACTGGCTTATTTCAGTTATATTTTATCAGAGAACAAAAGGTTTGAAATGTTTCCCTATCCTGACTCTCACAATGTGACGTCCAACTGCAGTGAAGGACCAGAGGAAAGTGGACATTGTGGGGACATGATAGCAGACATTACAGTCTGGATGACCTTCAGCGCTCTCTTCTCTGTGGTTGGATGTCCTGCTTGTGCTGCTGTTCTCTGGGAGTTGTTCAAAAGACACAAAAGAGGAAACTATGTCACCCCTAATGATGTCTTCATGCTCAACATCACCATCATGGACCTGCTCTTCTTGTTGTTCATCCCTCTTGGGTTGTTTAACTTCCTTTTCTGGCTTTTCCAGCCTGTCCAGATGTGGAGTGACTTTCTGTATGATTTAAACCTGACTGGACGACCTCTCCTCACGGCCTGCATGTGTTTTGACTCCTACCTGGCAGTGGTCCACCCAGTCTTTTATCACACCCACAGGAGTCCAACTGTTGGCATCCTCGTGGCTGCTGCATTGTGGGCCATCACTTTAGCTAAAGGAACCATTAACACAGTCATAGATGAGCTGAACCACAGTCCCTGGACCATGTTTATGTATGTCATAGCTCTCCCTGTCATCATCATCTGTAACTCCTCAGTACTGTGGACGCTGAGGAAGTCTCACAGTGGAAGGACGGGTCTCCACCCAATGAAGAAGAAGGCTCTGCAGATCATCACCAACAACATGATAGTGACCGTCGTTGTTTACCTTCCTCCTGTGATGGTTTACATCGTTGGCAACATGAGAGGTTTCTGCTAAGGTAGGGGTTCTCATCTGGTCTCACCCTGGGACCCACATTTTACCATGGTCGTTCAATTGTGACCCTTTTGTTTTTTTTAGAATTCAACCACAAATTAGTTTTTTCTCAATTATCTGTTGAAAACAATCTTTTTTAAAACATAAATCCCTATATTCTCCTGTATAACATGCATTTCACAGCATGAAATGCAAAAGAAAATTT
Source organism: Gouania willdenowi (assembly GCF_900634775.1). Taxonomy (NCBI): domain Eukaryota; kingdom Metazoa; phylum Chordata; class Actinopteri; order Blenniiformes; family Gobiesocidae; genus Gouania; species Gouania willdenowi. Next base: position 618,074 of record NW_021145056.1, on the reverse strand, counting down.
CTTTCAAAATAAAAGACAAGTCCAACATGAGAAATATTAAGCATTCATTTATTTTTGACCAGCTGTCCATGACCCACCCAGTATAGATCTGCAACCCACTTTTGGGTCCTGACCCACCAGTTGAGAATAACTGTGCTAATGAATCTAACAGGAGATCAGACCTGTTCATAGAATATATGCTTTCTATTAGGGATGGGCTATATTATCAAATGTTATATTGGTTTTTCCACATATATTGAAAAAATACTGTATGTGCTGTTGTTTAAGACAACATAATAATAATGAAAATGAAAAATACAATAAATAAAATAATTTTTCAAAATATAAAATAAATAAATAAACAAATAATTGAATAATTAATAAGAAATATTCAAAAACAAACATGACTTTTTCCATTACTAAAGAAATTGGAAATTTAGTGTTGGACAATATCGGATATCAGCAAAAAGCTAATATTGAACTTTCTATAGAGTAGCACATTTTATAATAAATACAATGTTATTTAACAGAACAATCCACTCCTGTCCTCATATGTGTCCTTTAGCCATAACATAACATTATTGTAAGAATGGCCTCATGGGTAGCCTTAAAAAGTAGTCCAAGGTTCCAAAAATGCAGTCAAGTGTATTTATTTACAGTGAAAAAAAGTGCATCAGTATTTCTGTTTTCACAACATTTCATATGAAAAGTGTGTGTTCACATTGTTATGTCTAAGGTGGGCCCATAATAGAAATATAAGGTTTCATTAGCCAGGACAGAAATGAAGCCGTTAATAGGGGTTGGTCAGTGACAATTCATATAAGCAAATAGTACGGTATAGTGGCTTCTTTGATGGAAATATTTGTATTGATTGATCATTTATTTTTCCTTCAAAAGTCAGTTTTAGTCAAGTTATTGACATTTTCTTAGAAGTATTAATTTTAGATCAAAGCTCCACAAATGGCATTACACAGTGAAGGATCTGATAAAAGCACTTTGGTGTTTGGTTTGCTCACAGGTTCCAGTCAGTTTTGATTTCTGGTTATTGTTCACTGGTATTAAATGTTGTAAGAATTGTGTTACAATAAATATCATTTTAGACAATGTTGATATTTTTGTTTTCTTTCCACATTAATAAACACATTTGGATAATGTTCTTAAACAACTGATTATTTTCATTTTTCTTTATTGTACATTATATTAACTGTCATCAATGCCTTTAATTGTAAAACAATATATTTTCCCTTTGGTCTGTATTTCCATCATAAGTTTGGTCCTAAATTTTCCTAAGGTGGTAAAGTCATAAATATATATTCTTCTTACCTGTAGTCACCCTGTATTTATCATCATCATGCTTGTAACCTATGTGAATAGATGCTTGTAAAATAAAAATGTACACATTGGTTTTTTTTTACATTTAAACTTTTATTAAACATAAATTTCAGATGCACTCCTGGAAAACAAACATATTCATATTAATAATTCATATTTTTGAATATTAATTCTCATTTGTTCCTCTACAAAATGCATCTTGTAACTGTAGAGGATGATGACATCATTTGTCACACATACATAGCAGAGAACAGAGAGTGACAGTGAGGAGGTCATAAACTGATGAATATTTTCACCCTCATGGACCACATGGTCAGAATGCTCTGCCAGATGTGCTCCAGTGTTTAAGTCGTGTCGTTACTACAGTTCTTCAATCACTTTCTAGCATAGATGGCCACAGACAGAGCGATGCCACCAATGGCTACTGCAGTGGCACCAAGCAGCCACTTCCAGCTCAAACCCCATGCTGACTTGGCCTGATGTTTGTGGGTGCTGGACGGGTCCTCCAACATCTTCTCATCCATGGCCTGATGTTTGTGGGTGCTGGACGGGTCCTCCAACATCTTCTCATCCATGGCCTGATGTTTGTGGGTGCTGGACGGGTCCTCCAACATCTTCTCATCCATGGCCTGATGTTTGTGGGTGCTGGACGGGTTCTCCAACATCTTCTCATCCATGGCCTGATGTTTGTGGGTGCTGGACGGGTCCTCCAACATCTTCTCATCCATGGCCTGATGTTTGTGGGTGCTGGACGGGTTCTCCAACATCTTCTCATCCATGGCCTGATGTTTGTGGGTGCTGGACGGGTTCTCCAACATCTTCTCATCCATGGCCTGATGTTTGTGGGTGCTGGACGGGTTCTCCAACATCTTCTCATCCATGGCCTGGTGTTTGTGGGGGCTGGACGGGTTCTCCAACATCTTCTCATCCATGGCCTGGTGTTTGTGGGTGCTGGACGGGTTCTCCAACATCTTCTCATCCATGGCCTGGTGTTTGTGGGTGCTGGACGGGTTCTCCAACATCTTCTCATCCATGGCCTGGTGTTTGTGGGTGCTGGACGGGTTCTCCAAAATCTTCTCATCCATGGCCTGGTGTTTGTGGGTGCTGGACGGGTTCTCCAACATCTTCTCATCGTCCTCACTGTCCTCACTGGTGGCCAGATCAATCTTCTCAGTGGGGGGCAGCAGCTTCAGGCCTGGAGCATCAATAACTCCCAGGAGCGTAATTTCAAACTCAACCTTTGACAGAACCTTGAAGAGCGCCTTCTCTCCCATTCCCACGAATCGAACCACTTCATCCACTACCCGGAACACTTCCCCGTTACCCACAGTGAACAACAACTCCGGGTCCTCGTTGACCTCCGTCCCATCCAACAGACGTGTTATTAGATGAATCTTCACAATCTGTCCAAAATGTGGCCTACTGTCTATTCCTCTTCCAGCCTGCAGCACCTTTTTCATTATCTCACCATTTCCAATGACATCGTACCACCAATCAATTTTTCTCCTCGTGGACTGAACCATGACAATCTTATTCCCACTCTTCACGACTGATGCACTGTCACTGCTTTGGTAAACAACCTGAAACACAAGAAAACATATTATAAGTAGATTACCATTATTAGCTGGCAGCTTCTGAGCAGGGTTGGTGTCAGTAATAATTGTAATCATGTAATTGATAATTAATTACAAAGATGGTGTAGTTGTAATTGTAATTGTAATTTTAAAAACCTGTTGCTGTCATAATCTCATTAAATTCTAGTTGAGTTCAGATAATTTACTTTGTAATTGTAATTGCCTTTAAAATTCTATAAAAAAGTCAATTATTTAATGCAAAACTGGTGAACATGTTCTACACATATGTAGTTAAAATATTATTAAAACGTTTATATCAAGCTTTCCCACATTTTACCATTTTAAAAGTGTATTTTACAGCTGACTTAAGACCTGTTATCATATGAGATGCTAACAGAAAGCTAACACAAGAGAAAGGTTAACTTTTATTAGGTTATCTATTTCAGGTTCAGTATTTCTGAATAATTGTAAAGTAAATGATAACGTACTGTAAGTGTAATTGAATTTTTGAAGCAAAAAAATAATAATTGTGATTCAATTGTAATTGGAAAAAATGCTGGTCACTGTAATCATAATTGACTTGTTAGATTGTCCTCTGTGCCAAAAGATGGTATGAGATTTACCGTTTAAGAGCAGCTTAGGGAAGGATGTTAATTCTGGGACGTATCAGTCTTTCTTTGAATCAGGGGCTGTTACAGCTGTTTCCTATTCTCTCCTATCTGCAGCTTTGGGCTTTCATACTATGTCTGTGTGTTTGGAGTTCTACGTTTTAATTTCTTCCTTTGAAGTTCTGCTCTGTGATGTCATCTTCTGAAATTCTGCTCTTTGAGGTCTTCCTTTGATGTTCTCTGATGTAGAGTTCTTCCCCGGCATATATCAACGGTTGTTCTAAACTCCTCAGTAGTCACGGTTACATGGTGTTTTTTTTAATTCAGAATGAGTTATTCTGCATTAAATCATTCTGCTTCATGTTTACATGGTAATAGTAATTCCAGAACTGAGGTTTACATGGAAAACCTGTTTATTCAGCTTTAGTTAATTCCACTTTAGGTCTGGGGGTTGGGAAGGCTGTGATTGGACAGGGGGCGAACATGACGTATCACGTCTATTGGGAAAAACACACAACCAACATGTTATTGTCGGCTGTAACACAGAAGACCACACATGAGAAGTGTTTTCACCTTTATTTTGATTGTTGTATTGAAGCAACAGCTCAACAGTAACACACTTTGGTCCACGGAGCAGAAGAGATAGAAACTAATCACCAGTAAATAAAGTCCAGTATAACTCCGTAAAACAAAAACCAGGAATAAATAGTTGCTTCCTGGTAAAGATAGTAGCTCTAAAAATGGTTCCAATGATAAACTTGGTGATATTACAGCCTGTGCAGCAGTATGGGGACGCATGTCCGGGTCTTAGTATCACCCGTCTGATGAAACCTGTTCCGTTTGCTGATCTCCATGTGTGTGATAAGTCCATGTGTCCGTGTTAATGTCAGCATGTTTATGCCTCCGTCCATTCCCTTTTTTCATTATATTCATGGCTAAAAACGCTCTTATTAAATAGTGTCAGTGTCATACCACAGAGAGAAGCTGTGACTGAGAACATCCTCTACATCAGAGGTCTCATTCTCGTGGCCGTAGAACAATGTGAAAATGTAATGTTAGTGAAGCCCGTGTGTTTTATACTGTAATGTAATGACGTGACTCGAGCTGTTATCAAAGATTTTGAGCCTTTAATGGAAGTCCTTAAAACATCATGTACCCCTCATTCTCTGCTGACGCCCACCCTTCCCCAGCCTCCCAGCCAATCAACACGCAGAACACATGTAAACAAAGACGAACATTGGCAGAGAAAGCTGCACGTAACGATGCTTCAAATGCCATGGGAAACCACAACACCTGTTAAACATTGAATAAACTACACGTGGAACATAACTCAGTAACATAGGACCTAGTCTGTTACAATATGAATGGCACTTTACAGCATTGTGCATTGATGATGTCACCAAGGGAAGCACACCACCGATAGAGCCACCCACCCAGCCAACTCGCACCCGCCGTCTCGCTTCCGAGGCTGGGGGCTCATAGGGGACCTACTCGCCTCGGTTATCGTCAACAAAACATCGGTGTTGGCTGGAACGTACAGCTGATTCCATGGGGTTATTATAGAAAATAAAAGCCTCTGTGGCTGCGTCCCATGGTTTGTATCAGCTATAATCGGCTAATGTCCCGACGGACAGTAAACGCCCCACTGGCGATTGCTTTTTTTCCGCTCTCTATCTCGGTGCTATCTACCATCTACAAATGTCATGATGTTCATGTCATCACGAAATACATGAATATTGAGCACAAAAAGAAAGAGTGGTTCATTATCCACCTTGTTGTCGTCGGAAGAAAAAACGGAAATGACGTTCTCCATGCGTCTGGTTGGCTAAACACGTGACTTTAACTGTATTGCTGGGAGAGCGACAGCAATTAGCTGACGTCATGTCATGTTGGATTTTCTGCAGATACACTTTTTAAGTTTTTGGTTGAAATGTCATGAATTAAGATAATTAATTTAACAAAATAACCAAAGAATGACGGGTAGTGTCGACCCTAGTCTCTCTGGTGCCCTAGGACAGATTTTCTTTTGGCCCCTTTCTATTTTTTATATCACGTATTTGACATTTACAGTATTGTTATATTATTATTATCAGAATCATTTCTAACACTTACATAGTGATCTTCACCATATCCACAAAGATGCTTTACATGAGGAGAAAACATGAGCAAAATTACTTTTTTGACATTTTATTTACTTGTGATAAAAGAGTTTCACATACACATATAAAAGAACACAAACAAGTAAATAAAAGCTAATTTAAATATCTTAGTAATTAATATTATTATAGTAAAGCATTGCACAAAAACAAGATACAGATTAAAGATAGATAGATAGTGGTGGGTTGGCTCATCAAATATTATTTTTAATTTAAATACTTGTGACTACAATGTTTTACTATATTTCATTATGTAAAAAGATGCAAAACTTCCAGATTTAATATAATCTTACTTAAATTGCAGTAATGAACACACATTAATATACACAATTACAGTTCACAAAGGTATTGCACAAAGAAACTATTTAGTAAAAATAGTGTTATTTTCTGGTGGTGATTTATAAACAGCTTTAACCAACACAAGCTAAAAAAGCTCCATTCATTATATGGAAGAGATTTGTCTCAAAAATATTCACTAATACATATGGAGCCCTGGAGGTGACATGGATAAAAAAAAAAAGATCTCTCACTGTGACTTAATTATCTCGTAGTGTAACTTACTTATTATCTCACACTGTGAGTTACAGAGACTGGTTCTGGGTCAGAGTTTATCACAATGACATCATCCACAATGCTGGATATTCATCTGTTTATTGATTTTTACTTTGAAAACGATTCAAAACATAAAAATATTAATGATTTGTTTGCTAGACGGCACAACTTTAACATGAGTGACAAACAGGTAAAGATGATACTTTAGTTCTAGAGGACACAGTCGTCATAAAGCATAGCTTAGAGTCCTGGTTGAATTCATTAACAACAACTACAATACTACGGTAACTTCATGGATACCTGTGGATAATAATAATATTAATGCATTAGATTTTATTTAGTGCTTTTCATAGACACTCAAAGCTCTTTACATTGATGTGCATCATTCTTTCACTCCACACACAGTGGTGGTAAGCTACTATTGTAGCCACAGCTGCCCTGGGGCAGACTGACAGAAGTGAGGCTACCATAGTGAACCATCGGTCCCTCTGACCACCACCAACACTCACTCACACACTACATTCATACGATGGATGTACATGGACTTGAAAATGGTTGTATTAGAGTTTTTCAGCGTTTCCTCGTCCCTACAGATGCAGACAATAGCCTTGATAGTTACTGACCCTCAAAGTAACACCACCAGTAATGTTACATACAGCACTAAGATAAGACTGTACAGTGAATAGTGAATGTGATCATGTCCCTCTGTCACACATTGATCCCACCCACCCAACAACCACAGCATGGAAGGTCCAGTTGACAGAATGTTATATATGTCACTCACATGTACTACCCAAAACAATGTTTGACTGTTTGACCTACATAAAGATATTACATTAAAAAAGAAGAAAAACACTCATTTCCTTAATACTCTGTGTGTTATTTTCTCTAATGAAGCACGTTATTCATACATACTGTATATCTGTGTAGAGTCAAATGTGCTGATCAATCAATTCAACAATGTTGGCCCCAAATGAAGTGAAGCAAAGCAGATGAGAAAGTGTTTTATTTCTATTAACAACAGAGGAAACTTTGGTCCATGTGTAACACAGCAGTGATGGTTACAGCATTCATCCTCTGCTTCAGTGGATCAATCACATCTGAAATGAAAAAACTACAAAGACACACATTTCATTTTCTTTTCTTTCTAGAATTATCTTTTGATAATGTTTGTTGTTGTGAGGATTAGGACACAATGTGACAAGATGTGTCAGCTCAGATATTTTTATACTGCGTTTTATTTTATGTAGATTAAATTTGTGAAAGTGAAAACATATAATACAGTTATTTAAGTTTGTTTTGTGTGTGGTGTTATGATTTGAAAAATAATAATTAAAACATTTTAAAAATAAATTTTAATAAGTTTTTTTTTTTTAATCATAAATTATTAGACATTTCAGAGGACTCCATTTTAATTCCAGGTGACCCCACATGGGGTCACGACCCCAAGGTTAAAAAACACTGCATTACATTATAGTGTACAGGAGTAGGGGGTACATGGCCTCAGGGTAAATGTTTGAAGGGGTACGGACTGTGAAAAGTTTAGGAACCACTGCATTAGAACAATTGTTTACAGGAATTTAGTGAACAAATGAAGGAAAACAGTTTTATTTATTTTTTACTGACTACAATTCTCCATCATATTATATCATTGTCCATCAATAAAACAGAAGTTGTACCATTAGTAATTACTCCTCTAATAAATGTGTAAATGTAGAACAGTGTCTTCCTCTTTGTGGAACACAGAGTTGTTGTGTCCTTAAGTCCCTATTCTCCACTATTGGTGGTGTTTTCACTGGTAATATTACAGTAAATAGAACTAGTGGGGATTACACACTGCTATCAGGGTAGCTGATACCTCACTGTCACATTATTTATCTGATTTTATTTTTTACTACTGTAATGTGTCTGTATCTAATCCTTATCTTTAACAGCCTTTTACTTCATTATGTACTTTTAAAACATTTATTCTTTCTTTCTTCTTGTTTAACATTTATCCTTTTTATATGTAATATTTATTGTAATGTAAGTAATTTCCCCCTGGGATAAATAAAGGACTTCTGATTCTGATTCTGGTTAATATTATTACCTGTGACGATGTTATTTGAGATATTTACAAATCCTGTTAAAACTAGTCAGAATTAAATATTAGACTTTTTACTTATATGTTAAAATTTCTGGAAAACTATTTTATTCTAACATTTAATGTGTCAGATATATATGGAATGCAATAGCTAAAGATGAATAAATTAAGGCAAAACTAAATTACATTGGGTGTTACACTGAGCCAAACAGTGGTGCTTATGTTAAAATAACTAATTATTTATTATAATAAAGACAACAATATTCTTAAGGCGTACATTAGTGTTTGATACATTTATAATGTCTACTGAATACAGAAAAAGATGATTTACATGGTAAACACTGCTTTCAGTTCATTAAAGATAAGAACAATAGATTTTAAGTGTTTTAAGACAAACTAACATCAACTACTGCACAAAACAAGACATAAACACAAGCTCACTGAGGACATCTACTGGTGAGATTTAGAGATATAACTTTAGTTGGAAGTTGTACAACTATTTAACAGTTGTAGTTAAGATGTGGAAATAGATTCAGGGATTTTTTTTTTTTTTTTTTGCATTGTTTGCACAAGTAAATTGTTATATTTGTGTACATGTTTATTTTTCATGAATCATTAAGCGTTACATTTAAGATAAAACAATATAAACTTTATTTGTTCCACAAAAAGGAAATTAACAGTGTTTTAGCAGCAGTAGATAAATAAACAGGGTAATAAACAATAGGAGATATTTACACACACATGGTCCTGTACACAGTACAGTGAGAAAGAGGGAAGATAATGGTGCATGAAGGGATATTACACAATAAAGATAATACAAAATTTAATTCTTAAATTGTCTTTTTCTAATATATTTATCTAAAGTCTAAGTTTAGTTTTTTATTTCTCAATTTGTGAAGGTGAGTACAAACATGACAACAGTTTAATGTACATTATAGTAAATTATTTTCCTTTTTAAAAAGCTGCATTTATTACACTTTGATCAACATAATTCAATAAATATTACTGTTTTTCACTTTCCAAAAAGTGCTTACATAAGCATCTTCTGTTATTATTTTTATTTGTATTTTTTTCTGTCCTTTTGAAATGTCCAGTTTGCAAACCAGAACAAATAAAGATACTTGTTTTGTGTCAACATTCAGTGCAGCCATGATCTCAGTGTGTGAGTTTACACCATTGATGCGTCGTCCCAAACATATATGACGCCAGTCCAGAATTGATGGTAATGCATCAGAAATCTAGCCTTCAAACCACCAAATGCTTTGGACAAAGAAGATCTAATAACCAATAATGGAGTTTGCACCAGCAGAGGGAGCAACGCAAGTACCAAGGAGCAACACAGGTTTGTCCGTCATCTTTAAAGGTCCCATGTCATGTTATTTTTCACACATCTCCATTTGTTCTAAGAACCCCAAAAACATAGTATTTGAGGTTTATTTTCCCAAACTCGTCTGTTTTCCAGAGTTTTAGCCTCTGAAAAGTCACTTTCTGAGCAACTCTACACACACAGGTTGATTTGCGGCCTGCTTATGCATATTCATGAGTGGGCGTGTCTATAGACGAGACACTGACTTCCTCCTCCCCACACTTTATCATGTTTAAAGAACAGAAAAGTTAATTTAGCGTAACATGGGCCCTTTAAATAAACATTGTTATTGTCACACTGACTCAGCATCTGATTTTGGGTCACACACACACACACACACACACACAAATCCATGCACGCGTGCACGCAGGGCAGTGAAATTTACAGGGTAGATATAGAAGACCACACAGACCACTCATACCAAAAACTGCCCCACTAGGTGGCGCTATAATTGCAAAAACTTTTTGGCCTTTAACTTTCACAATTTAATTCATATCTTCATAAAATTCATATCCACATGTTCCTTACATAGAGTCGCATTTTCTGACATAGGCCACGCCCACTCCCACAGCACATTGCTCTTTGTAAGTCACTACTTATTTTTTCAAATTACTCCTTGGGGTTTTGTCCAATCAGCATGAAACTTGGCACGTAGAGTCTTCATTTGGACCTGATCTAGAGTTTAGCAAAAAATTTTGTTCGGGCAAAATATTAACGAGTAAAGTTTTCTAGCGAGCTATAAAAACACAAACTGTTGCATATCTTGATCAAAATAATTGCTAACACCACCAATTCTTAGATCCTTGGTTGCCATGAGACAGTGGGGGTTTGAGCCAAATTAAAAAAAATTAGGCCTCTAGGGGGCACTGCAATTATGAGAAATTTTTATCTCCTAAATGGCAAAACCGATTTTTACCAAATTTGGTGGGTATAACCTTGGTTCGCTCCTGGGACCGGATCTCGAAGTTAATCACGATTGGTCAAAGTGGGCGTGGCTTATTACTACATAACATATAAATAAACAAACCTTTATTTCAGCTGAAGTATTATATTGAGCGATGTGAAATTTACACGGTAACTATAGAAGAGCACACAGATCACCCATACCAAAAAGTGCACCACGAGGTGGCGCTATAATGGGTGCAAACGCATTTTGGTCTGTAACTTTCACTTTTTAAATCACATCTTCCAAAACTTCATATCCACCTGTTCACAGCAAATGGCACGTTGGCCTGTGTCCTGACGCTCGCCACGAGCCCGTCATCCTTCGTGACGTACTTTCAGGGGCTCCACGAAACCTGGGGTCCGAGTCGCGCGGGAAGACTTGGCCCCCTTTCATAACTGCTTGCAGTTCTAGTTTGTATTTAGAATTAGAAGATAATGTAATATATCTATAAATGTTCTGCTATAGTCTAAATGATACATTAAATAAAATGTTAACATGAAGGATTAAAGTTATTACTGCAAATTAATGTTCATTAATTATTCCATACATATCTCAATGTTTAGTGTTTGTGTAGCATGTACATTACATTACTTTATGTAAACCAACCAAATACATTGTGTTTTTCTTTTTTCTAACAACAACAACAACAACAACAACAACAAACCTCTCTACATAAAAGTAGGAACTTATTTAGTTTAACTTTTCAAAATACATTTTAATGTTTAAAATATATCATATCAAAATATATCACATGTGGTCATATCTGATTTAATGTGACAACACAAACATTTGTCTTAAACATTTGCTTCAACGCATTCCATCACCATCTCTTCATCTCACACACACACACACACACGCACGCACGCACGCACGCACGCACGCACACACACACACACACACACACACACACACACACACACACACACACGCACACACACACACACACCTTTGTCTGGAGGAGGAAAAGCAGCAACGTGAAGTAATAAAAGCAACAAATTCTCTCACATTCCAGGTTTTAATCTCAATTTGTTTATGATGACGTCCTAAAGCCTTTGTTAGTGCTACACACAGATCTACATTAATGTGCTTTAAGAGACAATCCTGTGGCACAGGATGTGTGAGACTCATGACTGTAGCCAATCAGGAAGCAGCTGTAATTCTACGTTTCATCAGCGACACGTTGAAATATCTCAAACATGGCGACTGATAGAATATTACATTATTTTTATTTCCTGACTTTACTGAGTTGGAGCTCTGCCCCTCAGGTGGCGTTCAAGGTCACTTTTTTAAGTAGGAAGTTGTAAAATCCTGAGTAGTTTTGAATGCATAGACTGATATCTGTGATAAGAGAAAATGTGTAGATTTTTGTTCTTGTTTGTTTTTCTCTTCATTTAAAATCAGGATCCAGTTTTACACAGAAATGTCTCACATTAATATTTTGGGAGAAAATGACACATTTACATGTTATTTTTCACTGAAGGCGACTGAATATTCAGTAAATTTAGCAAATGGACAAATAGGCCAAATTTCACCATAATCTTGTTTAAAATCTAATAATCATGAAATATCTGCATGACACGGACTAAACCATGTTTGGGATCATATCACATTTCTGTGTATGTTTTCCTGTAAAACAAATATCTGAGTGTTTAGTGAGTTTAGCTAACAGACGTTAGTAAACGTAAAGTTACAGAAACAGAGGAACACTTGGTACGACCCAAAGAAAACAGAACAAATGAAAAGAAATAGAAGGAATGGAACGTTCCGTTCTTCCACTGAAATTGTGACATTACAGTTTTTTTTTATTGCTAACAAGCATTGGTTGAAACTGAAGTCACATGTTCCAAACTCTAAACACAGCCTGTATATCCATCAGTCATCTCAGCTCAACAGTTAATGTCATCCACTAAAGTGTTTCTCACCAACAAAACACTTGATACACGTCTCAAAAGAAGCTCATTCAACCACAACACTAACAAATAAACACACTTTAGAAACACACATTGTCATTGTGAGCACACTGAACTACTAAATACTAACAACAAAGAGCTTTACATCAAATACATCTGATCTTTACACTTTACATGATTTTTGTATTATTTTGGGCTGAATTTGAGAAAATCTGAGTCTTTAATCGTTCTCCACGTAAATGTTTCTGTTTTTCTGTCCACATTTACACAAATAAGGGTCTACATGGTGGTAAAATCCATCAAGGTCTTGACAAAACATTTGTCTCGTGCAAAGAAATGCAACTTTTGCCATAATTGCAATTTTTTGACAAGATTCTTTCACTGTCACTAATGTTTCCATGCAGGAAAATAGCAACAAAATGTGAAATGAGATCAAATTGTTGGTTATCTTTTACTGAGGCCAAAATGTTTGATAATTCCAGGGGATCTATTGGGGGATTTACCATACTGTTACAGATTGGTACAAAGTGCACAGCCATGTCCAGCTCATCATGTCAATCAGGGAGATCTGCTGCACCTGTAGAGTTGAGCACGACTGTGAGTTGTTGACAATCAGCTGGACTGGACTATATAAGGAGGATTTTCACTCTTCATTCAGTTGCTGTGAGAAATTGGATTCAGAAGGTTCTGCACCATGTGCTGGCCTTCTTTAAAGCTTGAGTTTGACTGTGAATAATTGATCAAGTACTTCTATGATTGTTTGTGGTGAACACTGTCCTCTTAGTTTTGTAGTTTTCATCAAATTATAATTCAGGTCCTCATTTTATCCTGATGCAGAGTTAGACAAAAAACTTTAATGACTATTGAGTCACAACAGAAGACAGAGAGACACTCTGTGCAGGAATATCAAACAGTGCCATCTATAGGTGAAATTACCACACTACAACACTGCCACTTAATTTTACACTAGTATTTGAAATCATTCAAATAATAATACAGAGCCAATGCTCTCCTTTGCTCTCACACCAAAAAAAACTTTTGTCATTGTGGCTTATATTTTTTTAAACAAAAAAAACTTTAACATTCACAATTACCTTCAGGAAAACAATTTTGTTTACAGGGATTTTTTCTTGGAACTCTTTTACAATTACAATCACTTTTAAGAGCATTTTTGTTTACAGCGATTTCACTGGAACTCTTTTAACAATTTTTCTTTTTTCCCTTTTATTACTTTGACCAGGCAGCGTTCGGCGTTCACCTGTCAAGCACAACCTCTTAAGAAGAAAAAAGACCACTCGCTTCTCTCAGTTTTTCAAACCTCTGTTTAGCCAAAGGCTTTGTCAAGATATCTGCTTTCATGTCATTTGTTGGACAGTAACATAGCTCTATGTGTTCATTCTGTACACATTCACGGATGTAGTGGTAGCGAATGTCTATGTGTTTAGTTCTGGAGTGATCAACCGGATTCTTTGCGATTGCGATGGCTCCTTGGTTGTCTTCCATGATCACTGTGGGCGTGGCCTCCATTCCAACATCACACAGTAAGCGTCTCAGCCAGATACCTTCTTGAGCAGCTTGACTGAGTGCGACATACTCAGCCTCAGCTGTTGAAAGTGCAACTGTTGCCTGTTTCTTGCTGAGCCAGCTCACGGCTCCTCCGTTTAGTAGGAACATGTTGCCTGTTGTCCAACGTCGATCATCCTGATCTCCAGCCCAGTCAGCATCTGAGAATCCGATCAAAGCTCCAATCTCCGACCGCTCATACTTCAGTACAAAGTTCACTGTCCCCTTTAAGTATCTGAATATCCTCTTCTCAGCAGTCAGATGTGTAGCATTGGGATTTGCATTGAACTTTGATACAGCACTCACAGCTTGAGCTATGTCTGGTCGTGTGGCCATTGCAGCATACAGCAGACTTCCAACCATTGACTGATATTCTTGTTGCTGTACTGGCTTACTAACACCATCCATCTTTTTCAGTTTTACATTGACATCAGCAGGAGTTGCTACAGGATTTGCATTGTTCATTCCAAATTTTTTCAGAATGGCTTCTATATAATGCTTCTGATGGAGAAAGACACATTAATTTTCTTTGTCTTGAACCACTGAGATGCCCAGGATATAGGACAGCTCACCCATGTCTTTCATCTTGTAGTGCTCCTTGAGAGCAGTTTTCAGCTCTTTCATGCTCTCAGTTGACTCTGTAATCAAAATGAGATCATCCACATAAACTGCGAGTATTTCAAGCTCTTTTCTTGTTCTCACAAATACACAGGGATCTGATGAAGTCAAGTTCCATCATGAACTTTGTGAAAGCTTTGCTCCAGCAACGAGGAGACTGCTTCAGTCCATAGATTGATTTTTTTTTAGTTTACATACCAGATGTTCTTGCCCTGGTTTGATGAATCCCTCTGGCTGCTCAATGAAGATTTCTTCTTTTAGATGTCCATTGAGGAATGCAGTGACAACATCCATCTGGTGCACATGTAGATTGTTTTGAATAGCAAAGGAAAGTAGTGTATGAATAGAGCTAAATCGTACTACTGGTGAGAAAGTCTCATCATAGTCAGCACCATACAAATGTGAGTAGCCCTTGGCGACGAGTCTGCACTTAAATCTTTCCACTCGTCCATCACTATGATGCTTAACTTTAAACACCCATCTTGATCCTACTGCTTTTCTTTCTTTTGGTA